>NC_135665.1:62573531-62754694 GCF_964188315.1 Podarcis muralis | reverse complement strand
AAGTTCCAGCACTGAGTGGGAGATAGAGAGATGGAGAAAGAGAGAGGAGGAGGGAGGAGGAAAAGAAGAAGAAGAAGAAGGAAGAAGACAATGTCTTTCCATTTTCTCTCTCCACAGTATTCATAATTTCATTAGCTACTGTATCATGCCACCCCAACCAATTTCTTTCTAAATGAAAGAAAGCTCCAGCATCAACACCCCATCATTTTACTTGCCATTTTCTGTCCTTCTCCGCCTCTGCGATATCATTTCTGAGACAGGCTGAGAACGAACGACAGACAGTATTCATATAATGGCATTTGGCTATATGCTGTTGTATATTCAGCACCGTTCCTTATCAGTTCTTAATACTGACTTTGTCTTTTCCATTGCCACTGACATTTCCATCCAGTTTGCTCCTTTGACCCCAGTGCCTCTTTCTGGATTAATCACTGCCAGCTCAGCCCCCCTCAGTAGACGCATGAAGTGGGGATGTGCAGATGAATGGGCCCCAGTCCATTCTGACATTCGTTTGCACCTTCACCCAATATTTTCAATTCTGCTGCGAGTGGTTCATTTTGAACATCGTTCTTTCGCTCCATCCTCCACTGGTGTGGAAACGCACATTTGAAAAATCTCATAGTGCACAACAGACACGCGTATCTCTGTCACCAACAAATGTTTACGAACCACTTACCTCCACTGTGCATTTCCCTTTCAAATTTAATTAATTTTCAGAGGGGTAACAGTGTTAGACTTTGCAGTAAAATGAGCAAAGAGTCACGTGGCACTGAAAAGACAAAGCTAATAAGTGTCTAATGGCCCAACACAAAGCCATAGGTAACGGTAAAGGGGTAAAGGGACCCCTGACCATTAGGTCCAGTCGTGGCCGACTCTGGGGTTGCGGTGCTCATCTCGCTTTATTGGCCGCAGGAGCTGGCGTACAGCTTCCGGGTCATGTGGCCAGCATGACTAAGCCACTTCTGGCGAACCAGAGCAGCGCACGGAAACACCATTTACCTTCCCGCTGGAGCGGTACCTATTTATCTACTCGCACTTTGACATGCTTTCAAACTGTTAGGTTGGCAGGAGAAGGGACCGAGCAATGGGAGTTCACCCGATCGCGGGGATTTGAACCACCGACCTTCTGATCGGCAAGTCCTGGGCTCTGTGGTTTAACCCACAGCACCACCCGCGTCCCGAGAACACAAAGCCACAGATAGTTTCAATTCTGTTGGAAGTAAGTTCCATTGAATTCATTGGGACTTACTTCCAAGTAAGTGGCATTAGGGTTGCCACCTATCTCGCTAGTCTGATTTTACAGTTTCATATCAACTTGTCATCCTGACTCCTTTCTGCCACTCAGGCATCATGGAGGGACAATTTAGCACCCGGTTGATAATTTGTTTTTTGTGTAATCCAAGGCACAAAGAACAATTTATCAATATCAATAGGGTGCTAACAGTTCTCCCTTCTGTCCAATGGCTCCCTTGCAGGATCAATGTACGCATTGATTCTATGGGGAGTGAGTTCTGCATTGAAAGTGGTTTTATGGAGAGGACAACTACTTGCAGGGGTGCCAACTTGAATAAATTTTTTTTGTGGGGGGCAGGTAAGCCCTGCCCTGCATAATCAATCACATGACATGGTGCACAAACACACTATTTGAATGGCAATGCCTATCAGCTTTGGGGGGGGGGCTGCCCCCCTCAAATATTGGTTCTTTTTCAAAAAATTTTTTATTGAATTATTACAGAAATAAAGAGAGCAAACAAAGGAAAAAGAAAAAATGCACTCTTTACACCCAAACCATACAGAAAATTAATAAAGTTATTACAAAACCAAATGAAAAACATAAATGACTTCCCGTCTACTCCTTAATTCAAGTATGGAAAATTTGTTGCCGGTGCAAACTATTATCATGATTAAAATTCTTCTTCATTAGTCTTTGGTTTCACATTATTCTTAAAACTACTACTGAAATTAGTCAAATGCTGCACATTACATGGTGCACAAACACGATATTTGAATGGCAATGCCTATCAACTTTTTTTGGGGGGGGCTGCCCCCCATAAATATTGGCTCTTATGACTGCTTGCAAAGCAGCCCCAGCCAGGATCAGATCCTGATAAGAGGGAGAATCTCATAGACGCCAACATTCCTGGGGTGAAAAATCGGGATATGCGCCTGCTGGTGCCGCACATACTCTTGCAGGAGCAAGCTGACTTGCGCCAGAGTGTGGCACCATTGCAAGCGCTGGCTCCTCTTCCCTGAGCATAGCAGTGACACTGGAGGGGGAAAGCAGGACATTCCAGGATCAAACCAGAAGCTGGGATGGCTCCTGTAATCCCAGGATGTCCCGGGAAAATTGAGACACTTGAAGGATATGGAATCTGATCCTGTTTGGATCCATTGGTTGGACCTCTGAATCTGGCTTTTTCCAATTGCATGCAGGGAAACCACTTGCCAAGGAGCAGCCCTGTGCAGGATTGGCTCATCCAGCCTACCAGCTGTTAAGTGAGAAGGTCGGATCCTGCATGGTACTGGAAGCTGCTCCTTTGCTTGGAGAATGAGTGGGCAGATGGAAGGAAATCCACCTGAATTGAGGCAGGACACCTCTGAATACCAGTTGCTGCGAATCTCAGATGGGGAGAATCCTGTTGCCCCCGGGTTCTGCTTAGGGGCTCTCCATAATGGGTGACTAGATGGGCTGGACTAGATGGGCCATTGACCTGACCCAGCAGGGCTCCTCTTATGTTTTTATGGCCTGACTCCGTAAATAGAACAAAAAGCAGCTTCCCGTATTTATGGAACAGATATCTTCATTGCAATGGCATTCAGCTCTTCCAGAGATGATCCGAGCCTGAGCAGAGGCCCACGCCGCTCTGTATGAAGTGTCAGTTCATTTCCATAAGAACATAAAACTGCCTTGTGGACCACAGCCAAGGTCCATTTAGCCAAGAATCCTGCTTCTGTGTATAGCAGACTGGACAGATGCTTCCGGGAAGCCCAAAAGCAGGGCATGAACTTGGAGGCAACTGCCTCTTCCCCTGTAGATCTTGTCCCTCAGCACACCCCTCATTCCGAGCCGTTTTGCTCCAGATTGCTTCTCATTTAGAGGCCTTCTGTCACTCATATAGAGCCTCAGCACTGAGGAGCAAGAGCGTATCAGAGCCGCTTCTATTATATAAACAGCAATGTTGCGTTTATGTTTCCTGACGGAGCCCTTTCCCTCTCGCTCGCTCTCCCTTTCAGGTTTCCTGCAACATTTGCTGCATTATAGTTAATGGAATTTATGAGAACGACTTGTAATTCTCCAAAACTGCCTCGCGTGGTCATTTTAGCGGGAGCCACGTGAATTATGCAATAGCCCATCGCCTTAATTAAAACAAATTGCATTTACTGTATCAGCCCCTTGTATAAATCACTCCCCAAGGCCCATCTGCAAGGCTCTTACATAGCCAGCTCTTGAGGGATGTTGACAGCAGACTCCATCACAAACACACACACACACACACACACACACACACACACAAATCCCCCTTCCTCAAATCCTTCTCTTTCCAATTGTGGAACCTCCTGCCTCGGACAAAACAACAAAATAAATAAGGCACTTGCCCTCCCCTCCATCATAGCCTTGGGTTAAGGAGTAATCTCTTCACCTCTCGTGTTGCGTGCCGTTTGACACTTAGAGTCCCATCTGTGCCACTGACAGGCATGTGAACTCGACTCGTTTGCCACCATGGTGATACTGAAGAAACAAGTCAAAAATAGCTGAGGGCTAATTGTTGTGCTGCGTTTCTTTTTTAGAAAAGAATAGTCCTGTGAGATTCCTCACAGCATGCAACATAATTTGACCGGACAATGAGACAACCAGCTTTTTACTTCATTGGTGTCGATCCCGTTTAATAAGGAAAATGGCTGCTGGGTATTCACATCACTTTGAGTTCAAAGAGGTGGGACATGGAGTGCGAGATATTGCAGGAGGGAGGAAGTAACTAGATTTGATTAAAAGAAAGAAGAAAGATTAAATACGGCCCTCCGGTCCAACGGCACTTAAGCTTAGTTGCCGCTAACTTTAGCCTATTGCTTTCAATGCATAGCCCCGATCCAATGCATGGAGGCTACTCTTCCTTTGTTAAGTAGGAGCTACTCCTCAGTAAGAGTTCACAGCAGAACAATTTTATTTTGCCATAACTACATTTTCCCTGTGCCAGAGTCGTGGAATTAGGAGCACAGAAAGAAGAAAAGCTGTCTTAAGCTGAATGAGACCATGAGTCCATCTACCACAGACTGACAGTGACCCATCAGACGGAGTCTTGCCCAGCCATACTTGAAAAAGGGACCTTCTGCATGCAAAACAGGTACACTAACATTGAGCCACATCCCCTCCCAATTTTGACTTGCAGTCAGATTTGCAGGTGGCACTGAAAAATCCCATAGCTATTCCAAGTTTTTTGTTTTCTCTTTTTGTGATGTGTTTAGGTTCAGAGGGACCAGGTAATTCTGGACTCTTCGAAACTCATCGAAGCAGATGCTTGGGGCAATTTGACTTAAAATCCTTCTTCGTGCAGTGCTTAAACTTGCTTCCACAGGAGGCAGCAATAGCCGCCAACCTTGATGGCTTCAGAAGTAAAGGTAAAGGTACCCCTGCCCGTACGGGCCAGTCGTGACCGACTCTGGGGTTGCGCGCCCATCTCGCTTAAGAGGCCGGGGGCCAGCGCTGTCCAGAGACACTTCCGGGTCACGTGGCCAGCGTGACGAAGCTGCTCTGGCGAGCCTGCACCAGCACAGCGCACGGAAACGCCGTTTACCTTCCCGCTATAAAGCGGTACCTATTTATCTACTTGCACTTTGACATGCTTTCGAACTGCTAGGTGGGCAGGAGCTGGGACCGAGCAACAGGAGCTCACCCTGCCGCGGGGATTCAAACCGCCGAACATACGATCGGCAAATCCTAGGCGCTGAGGTTTTACTCACAGCGCCACCCGTGTCCCGGCTTCAGAAGATTAGACAAATACATGGAGGAGAGGGCTATTGAAGGATACTAGCCATGGTGGCTATAATCTGCCTGCTCTGGGTGGCCACTTTGAGAACAGGATTCTGAACTTGGTTGGGTTTTTGGCCTGATCCACCTGTTCTGATGTTCTTATGCCTTTTCAGGAAAACATCATGGCACATCGTGTATGTGTGTGTGTGTGTGTAGCAAATCCGCTCCACTTCCCAGTGGGGAGGAGCTGCGGTGGACCGCGTGGCCACCCACTCCCACTGGGGGTGGGGGACTTTGTCCCCCATTGCCTGGGGGATCCCAGCCACGTCAGAGCCCGGCCAGCCAATCTGCTGGCCAGGGGGGCATGGCTGGGGCAGTTTAAACCAAGGAGCGAGCCAGAGGACTTCCTCTTTGGCTCGCTTCCTCAATCACCTGCCCTCCCTCCCTATTTTGCAGGTTAGGCACTGGCCTTGCTATGGACTTCGGTTGGTCGCCTTGGTTGTCTGAGGGGCCTGGCAGGAATTTTTCCACTTGGCAAATTGGCACTGGTCACTTGGTTTTCGCCTACCTCGTAGCAATTGTCACAACTTTGTTACGGTTGCGGTTAGGCATTGTTTGACCTTGTGTGGGGGAGGGGAGGTGTGGCCATCACCTGCCCCTCCATGCTTAAGGGTATTCCATTAAAGGAATCCGGGGGTGTTGATCTTGTCCGAAGCCCAGTTGGGGGCTAGGGCCTTGACACGACCCCAATGGGAACACCAGGGGGAGCTTGAGTTGGTTCGCATTGACAGGGCTCCCCCTACCGGTGGTTTACCCTTACCGGACTTCCTGCACAGTGGGCAGGAGTCAGATATAGTCGGGTCCAATCAATGCCTAAGCCAATACTGCTTGCATTCTCTAATTCAATATAGTTGTGGCCAAAATTTGCCCAATAACATAAACCTAATATCTGTGTCCTTGTGTGAGTTATTTCCAATGAGGGAGTGGCTGCGGAGTCTCGACACGTGACTTTAGAAGTGGTGTAACCACTAGTGTGGTGCTACGAGACAGGCTGGAACTGCTGCTAACCAACAGGCTACTTCACAATGTGCCACGTGGAAGGTCTGTAAAGACACAGGCCCAAATCACTTTCCTTTCTCTTCCTCCTGATTCCTCCACTTCTCCTTCAGGATCACTTCCCTCTCGCTCTCCCGATTTGAGCCACTTTGGGGACAGATTGTAGCAGCTGGTTTTGCGCTTTATGCTAAAAATACTCCAGAGCCGTGTGAAAGCTGAGAACGTTGGCTCTTTGAGGCAGGCAGTCTGGAGTGGTTCTTCAAGCTGGAATCGGCCCAGCAAAAGAGAGTTAAGTCTCTTATTGTCCCCTAAAGGGCCACTGTCTCTTTAATGGCCACAAGCAAATGTTCGTGTACCACAGTCCACACTGACGCACCAGGGAACAAGCTGTTACTCTGAATTATTGAAAGTTCCCTTTGAAGAAGCTGGGAGCATCATTGGTCATAACCAGTTGGGGACAAAGAGAGGGAAGATAGCTCTTTTTTTGGTGGTGAAGGGGTGGTAGGGTTGATGATATATTCTGTGCTACACCACCAACAAGCTGCAAAAATAGGAAGTTTACTGAGCTCCTAATCTGAGCATGCCTTATACTCTTGAACCACCTATTTATTTGTTACTTGGATTCACATCTTGCCTTTCATCACTTTCACGATCCCGGAGTGGGCAACAATGGCTGAGAAGCTATTGCAAAATTAAAATAAACAATTCACAACAAAACGAAACGCAAAACAGGAGCCAACGGAAATTATAAAAACCTTCCCCAACAACATTACAGCAGTCACTACAGCCAAAAATCTACTCCCTGTCAGTCCCCACTAAAAGCCTGGGAGAATCGAGGTCAGGATTCTCTATTCAGTGTGACAGCGGGTTTTTCCCAGCTCCTGCTACTCAATCTCTCTAAATGAAGATGTTCCGGATTGGTGCTCAAGTTCAGGTGGGGAAGCTCTGGCCCTCCATATGCTGCTGAACTTCACATTCCATCAGCCCCAGCAAGAATGGCTAACGTCAAGGGATGTTCGGAGTCGTAGTGTAGTGACATCTGCAGGGCCAAAGGTTCTAGTTGTCAAACATGGAGGGTGGTATTCAACCATGTTTTACTCATGGCAGACCCAATGAAAATAATGAATGCAATTAACTTATCCAACACCCATCTCAACAACATTTGAAGAAGCACAGATTTCCCATCCCTGCCTTACACACATCTGGTTAAAGGGAAAGAGGTGAAAGATGTCCCTTTGCCTTAGTTGCAAAGTGAGCTTCTCCAAAGAACAACAGATTCAAGATGGTGAGTCTAACTCACCAGGTGAGGCTGGACATTATCCCTGATAGGTTGCCCTAATTCTCCTGAACATCCTTCATTAGCATCATCTATATAGTCAGAAGGCCCACTGGACAACACTTGACATGTCTAATCCAGCCCTGTGTACAGAGGTGGGGTCTGATGGTGCCTCCACCATCCATACAGGGACAGCCCATCCGATTGCAGCCTATGAAGATAACATTTGATGTGTGTAACTTAAAATCACCTGGTCCATTCCAAGATTTTGATCCAGGATTTTATGCTTACTGTAGTTGGGTGATACTTGAAAGACACAACCAGTCCCTACTCATGGGACTAATGTGTTGGCTACATCAATCCATGCCCATCCAAAGACAGCCAAGCCTAAAACATGGTGGACCTGATCCCTGACCACCTAGTCACCAGTTGCAGGCAGCCAGCAGCTCGCTGTCGCACCCCCTCCCCCAAAGAACGTGCAAACTCAACAGAGGGCCATAACAATGATGAGGACAACAATGGTGGCAAGCTGTGGTCCCATAAATAAGATCTATATCTGTCCTCTTCCCCGCCCTCCACCAGCAAACCATGACAGGGACACAGATGTCTGTGTCATTTCCTCCCCTCTTCATCACGGAAGATGACAAGCTTGCTCCTGGGTGTTGGATGATTTGCATTCCCAAGGCGAGCAAGGTGACAGTTTGAGGCAGCATGAACAAAAGTTTGTGGCTCTAGGAGGGGAGAGACCCACATGCAGAAAAGGGAGCAAACATGACAACCCTTACGGGGGCTGATGAGCAAACGTATTTGGTCAGGGGCTGACGGTGGCGCCTTCTTTTGACAGGTGGGAAAGATGAGGCTTTGAAGATCACAGAAGGTTGCTTCTCAGTTGGCCTGGGAAATTGGATTCCATTATCCTCCTTGTCTACGAATGTGATGGGTAGAGGAAGCCAAGGGGATTGCAGGAGAAAGGCATTTCGCTGATTTTCCTCTGCCTCACTTGCCTTATGTCCAGCCCTGTCACACTCCTTTTCTGTGGGTCTATGGAAATGTGCAACACAAACTCGCATTATATCCATGCCTTGTGTAGGCGCAGAGCACTCTCAGTTGTCAAAGGCCCTTAGAGACCCAGAGATCTGCCAATTAAGAAGGCTCTCAGGAGAATCTCAGGCAGGCACAGAACTGCACAGAGACTTTGTGTCTCTCCCCACAGTCCCTTCACTCATGACGTCTCTCCCACTCTCCACATTATATTAAGAAAATAATAATCTAGTAGAAGCCGAGCCAGGAAACAGACTTGAAAGTGGGTGTGAGAAGATTCACCCCCATCTCAGTCCCATGAGGTCCTAATGATGTCCAGTGACATCTTCAGCTGATCAGGGGCAAGAGCTCTGCTGAAGGTGCGCTGTTGGAGCCAATCAGCCGATTGGTGCGGACAGCACACCTTCAAAGTACCCCTTTGAATTCCATCTGGAGGCACAGTCTGCAATCAAACCAAGCCTGCCAATGGACTTCGAAGGGACATTTTCAGGCAAGGGGTCTGCAGTCCATGGGTTGCTGGGGCTTGCAAAGCCCTTGCCTGACAGTACCCACCAGTACCCATCATAGAATCAAAGAATCGTAGAATTGCAAGGGATACAAAAGGGGACATCTAGTCCAAGCCCTGCAACGCAGGAATCACAGCGAACAAATCCCTGGCAGATGGCCATCCAATCTCTGTTTAAAAACCTCCAACGATGGAGAGTCCACTACTGTCAAACACTCCACTGTTGAACAGCTCTCACCACCAGAAAGTTCTTCCTCATATTTAGTTGGAATCTCCTTTCTGGTCAATCCGTTGTTTCAGGTCCTAGTCTGTGGAGCAGTGGAAAACAAACTGGCTCCATTTTCTATGTGACAACCCTATCACAGCACCCCTCGGTCTTCTCCAGGTTAACTTCCCCCAACTCCCTCAACCATTTCTCTTAAGTCTTGGTCACCAAACCCTTTATCATCTGGGTCACCCTTCCCTGCACACCTTCCACCTTGTCAATATCCTTCTTAAACTGTGGTGCCCAGAACTGGACACATTATTCCATCATTGCTTGCAAAGGCACAGGGCTTTGGGGCACCACTGAACAGCTGGATGGTGGTACTAGCAACCCACAATTTGCCACATATCTTCACATGCAATGTCAGGTGTGGGGCAGGTGGCTTTACAAAAAAGAGCTTTGTGGACCTTGTTGGGTATCCGGCCCGATCGAATGAGACCCATGGACTGGTGGCTCTCCACCACAGGTGTACAGAGATGTTTCTTTGTCCAACTGCTTCCTCCGGTCAAAGAGGACAAATACCTACAGAACCTGCTGAGATGGGAGAGGAGCATTTACACTGCAAGTAGTGACCCTGGTTCCAGACTGTTTCCGGCTTTCTGCAGACAAACAATAGCAGCCTATTATCAGCCAAAATCTTCCCAGCCCTGCAATGCTGCTACTTCAGCATCCCATCTCAATGTCCTCTCTCGTTGCCTTTTGGCAAATTACATCAAATTTATCAGAGTAGTGTGTACAGCTGCATTACCGCAATTACACTAATTCAACGGTTATTAAGAAATTAAAAACACAAATGAGCTCACGATTCCAGGAAAAAAAAGATGAGGGTATGTATGGGAAAATGCGTGACGCTCGGGACAGCACAATGAGTAGCAAATCCGGAATGAACAATTAAATGGAAAGTGACAAGTATACAGTTCTGGGTATAGCCTTAGATGCTGCTAACGAGGCGCTGCTTAATGGAGAATTATTTATCAACCACTGCAGCCCTGCACCACTTGCGATCCGCCAAGCCAAAAGCTGTCCGTCAGTCATATCCAGGGACTCGTTAGGGACATGAGAAACCTCTGGTTTAGAAAACACCTTACAGACTATTCAGAATAGCCTGCGCATATGATCCCTATTTTTGCAAGAGCCCAAACGAGGCTGGCAGATTAGACTTTCTTCAAAGGATGTGTCCGTTGCAAAATCAACACAGAATTGGATTGACATGAGAAATGCAAATCATAGGATTATTACTATTATTTCAATTTCTTAGTTGTAAGAAGTCTCAAAGTGATTTACAAAGCTTGAAGAACATAAAAAAGAACAATTATGAATATTTCAAATGATTTAAACCCTGCTAATCCATTTCCTTGGCATCACCCTCCTTTAAATTTTATTTTTGAGTGATGAACTCATTGATAAGACAATTGCTTTTATTTTGGTATCCAGTGAAGAGGGATTGATTATTAAGCTGAGAAAGGTTGCAGGAGCTATAACCTTCTAATGGTTTGAGTTCACCTTTTGAGGGTGCACTCCTCAATGGCCTTCTTTGACAGACAGATGCCAAGCAACAACCCAAGGGGAATTGTAGCTCTGTGGGGGGAATAGGGGGTCTCCTAACAACTCTCAGCACCCTTAATAAACTACAGCTCCCACAATTCTTTGGGGCAAGCCATTACTGTTTTAAAGTGGTATTGCAATGCTTTAAACATATGGTGCGAGTGTAGCCTCAGTTCCCCGAAACAAGAGATAGCACAGCTAATTATGGAAGTGAGAGCTGGACCATAAAGAAGGCTGATCGCCAAAGAATTGATGCTTTTGAATTCTGGTGCTGGAGAAGACTCTGGAGAGTCCCATGGACTGCAAGAAGATCAAACCTATGCATTCTGAAGGAAATCAGCCCTGAGTGCTCACTGGAAGGACAGATCCTGAAGCTGAGGCTCCAAGACTTTGGCCACCTCATGAGAAGAGAAGACTCCCTGGAAAAGACCCTGATGTTGGGAAAGATGGAGGGCACAAGGAGAAGGGGACGACAGAGGACGAGATGGTTGGACAGTGTTCTCGAAGCTACTGGCATGAGTTTGACCAAACTGCGGGAGGCAGTGGAAGACAGGAGGGCCGGGCGTGCTCTGGTCCATGGGGTCACGAAGAGTCGGAAATGACTAAATGACTAAACAACAATGCCAATATGGGCCAGCTCTACTTACACAGTGGGGTAAGGCAAAGGCACTCCTCGTATGCTCAGGAACAGCCTTGTAAGGCTCCTAGAAGTTCCACCTGCATCTGATTCAACCTCCTGGTTACAGGATGGAGGGCTTTGTAGGTTTTCGTTTATGGCAGTTCCCAAACACAGATGCAGGGAATTCCAACCCTTGCTCTGAGTTACTCGCTTTCATGGGTTTATGTCAGACCCTTACCATTATTTGAACATAGTTTTGTGTGTGTGCATGTGGTTCAATTTGCATAATTGATGAGATGGAAAATTATCTCAGTGATTGATGGACGTTCTGAAGGCTCCGTTAGTTTGCCACTAAATAGAGACTGCCTGTAGGATGAGTGCACAGTTCTTGCCATGTTACTGTAACAGCACGGCTGTAAAATGCAAACTTAACCCTGGAGGGTGTGGGCTTTAAGATTTTATTTTTTATCGTTCCCTACAGCAGAAAATGCAACAACAGGCAACACAGAGTAACTCCATCGTCAAAGTTGCTGTCTTTCTTTGTGGGCCTTCTGCCCTTCTGGACTGATTTTGGGAGATCCCTTTTGCTAGAAACGAGACGTCAATACAATAATAAGATTTCCCCCCAATTTAAATAGGTCTATTATTCTGCTTGGCGCTGTGGGTTAAACCACAAAGCCTAGGACATGCCGATCAGAAGGATGGCGGTTTGAATCCCCGCGATGGGGTGAGCTCCCGTTGGTCAGTCCCTGCTCCTGCCAACCTAGCAGTTCGAAAGCACCTCAAAGTGCAAGTAGATAAACAGGTACCACTCTGGTGGGAAGGAAAACGGCATTTCCGTGTGCTGCTCTGGTTCGCCAGAAGTGGCTTAGTCATGCTGACCACATGACCCGGAAGCTGTACGCCGGCTCCCCGGCCAATAAAGCGAGATGAGCGCTGCAACCCCAGAGTCGGTCACGACTGGGCTTAATGGTCAGGGGTCCCTTTACCTTATTATTCTGCCTATATTTCTAATGGTGGGCTGTGGGGTGGCCAGAGGTGTGAGGAGGACCAAAGCTGAGACAGCCGTGGGTTGCCTAAAAAACATTTTTTGCATTTTCTGCTTGTTTACTCCAAGGGCTGCCAATTTGAATAAAATATTGGGAGGGGGCCAGGTAAGCCTTGCCCCACCTAACTGATCACAAGACCTGGTGCATGCATGCCATTTGAATGGCAAGGCCCATAAACCTGGGGATGATTGCCCCCCATATTTTATTGGGGTGGTTCAACAACCAATCCCTCTTCCCAGGGAACTCTGGGAATTGTAGCTCTGGGTGGGAAATTGGGGGGGGGGGTCTCTTAACAACCCTCAGACCCTTAACAAACCACAGCACCCAGAATTCTTTGGGGGGAATCCATGCCTGTTGAAAGTGGAATCACATCGCTTTAGGCGCATGGTGTGCGTGCTGCCTTGATTTCAACCCCATTGCAAAGCGAGCCAAACGTTGAATAATTATGACTGGGTGCTGATGCATTTCCCCCCAGCGGGATCAGTTCACCCTGCTTTTCCCCAGTAGCCATCCATTCCTATCCCTCTCCTCACCCTCCCTGCATTTCAGCTGGTGAGCAAAGATAAGTTGCTGGGGCCGGACAGGAGGATCGCTTGTTCAGCACGCTATTGGGCAGATATGATAACAGCCTCCGCAACTGCTGGAGCCGAGCTGCTCGCCGGCACACTCTTCAAGCTTCCCCTGCAATATTATATTTGACATTCAATTTGAAACCCTAAACTCCTTTAATGCAATATCGCAGCACAATGAGAGTAATAAGGCAGCTGGACTTGCTTTCTATTTAACCGCCAGAACGAGACCAAAGGGGGAGAGCAAAACCTCTCTGCCAATATATCCTGGCCCCTATTAGATTAACCTCTTCCTGGCCAATCCCTCTTTAGTGGCTCGAGTGTTACAGGCCTGCGCCTTTCATGTGTGTGCTTCAAAAAAATATATAAAGCAATGAAGGAGGGCGTTCTGCTTCTGGCACAGGCAGGTTAACTGCAGCTAAGGCATCCTCCTCCCTGGGTCTTTAATACAACAGGACGGACCTTCAGGAAAGTAGTGGCAAATTCAGAAATGCAGTGTTCCTTCATGATAGTCACGCCCTCTTCTACAATTGTGCAACCTTCTAAGATAATACAATAAACTTATAATGAAATAATAATAATAATAATAATAATAATAATAATAATAATAATAATAATAATGGAGGCACTGCAGTGATCAACGTGTTGCCTTTTGATACAATACGATACAATAATCTTTATTGTCATTATCCCATACAGAACAATGAAATTGAAAAAGTCTACACCAGACATTCAGAAACCAACAAGCCTGCTATCCCAGCTATCCCAGCCTGGTTAGGCCCCTAAAAGCTCTGATACCCCATAATTAAATACAATATACTCCCATAGAGACTACCTTACACTGCGTTTAAGACCAAAATCGCATTTGAATAGAAACTGTTTCTCAGGCGGCTAGTCCTAGTCTTTATAACCCTGTACCTTCTTCCAGAAGGCAGAAGCTGAAAGAGATCATTTCCGGGGTGCGCACTATCCTGCACTATCTCTGCAGCTTTCTTATGGCACCTGGAAGCATAGATTTGATCCAAGGTAGATTTCAGCCAGATTTTCTATCTCCTGTGCAGGTACATGGGCAAATGATTTGGAGTGCTCCAATCTCTCCTTTCAGAATGACTTAAGCTGTGTTTTCCTTGAAGTTCCGTCGTACATAACAGAACTTGCACACCATTCTCTTGAAACGGAAGCACCTGGTGTTCCTAAATGCTAGGCTTTGAGGATGCAGAACAACTCTTTGTCAGTGTTCCTTCCATGTGGCTCTCCAAAGAGTGGCCTTAGGAGCCAGCCATCACCTCCTTTCACTCTGATTGGCTCCAATCAGCACAAAAGCTGCTTAGGGCACCATCTAGGTGGGGCTGAGGGCCACCCCCAAATTTTTCAAGGAGGGTGCTGGGCTTCCTCAATATTTCACAGCTGCGGTGGTCCCTGCCTAGCCTTCTGCAGCTGCCATGGGCCCCGTCGGGATTTCCTGGGGCTGTGGGGGACCCCATCAGGCCTTCTCCCGCCGCACGACATCACACGAGTCCACTGCCCGCCCCCCCCCCAAGTTGGTTGGAACCCAGTGCCTGTAAAGAGTGCTGATTGGCTAGCTCTAGGACGCTAGGCACAGGGATCCTGCTGCAGAAATAATAACAGGTCTTCAACCCCTGGTGACCCAGGATCACTACACCTCTGGGAACATACGAAGCAGCTTTATACTGAGTCAGACCACTGGTCTATCCAAGTCAATATTCTCCACACTGATTGGCAGCACCTTCTCGAGCGTTTCAGGCATGCAGTATTTCCAACCTGACCTGGAGATGTCAAGAACTGAACTTGGGACCAGCAAAGCTGCTTGACCAGCGAGCCTTGACTCTACCCTTGCTTTGTCATCAAAACATTCTAGATGGTTTAAAGGCAAAGGTAAAGGGACCCCTGAACATTAGGTCCAGTAGCGGACAACTCTGGGGTTGCGGCACTCATCTCGCTTTATTGGCCGAGGGAGCCGGCGTACAGCTTCCGGGTCATGTGGCCAGCATGACTAAGCCGCTTCTGGCAAACCAGAGCAGCGCACGGAAACGCCGTTTACCTTCCCGCTGGAGCGGTACCTATTTATCTACTTGGACTTTGACGTGCTTCCGAACTGCTAGGTTGGCAGGAGCAGGGACCGAGCAACAGGAGCTCACCCCGTCGCGGGGATTCAAACCACTGACCTTCTGATTGGCAAGTCCTAGGCTCTGTGGTTTAACCCACAGTGCCACCCGCGTCTAGATGGTTTAGAAAAGCTAAATGCAATTAAAGGAGTGGCAAAATCAACCTAATATAAGACAACAGATAAAAATAAACAAAGTCTCTGTATTACACCCAAGTGCAAATGATCTGACCCACACTTCTTTATATGGCAGGGATTGGGAAACTGTCATTCCTCAGATATTTCCTAGATGCCAGTCCTCATCAACCCTACTCGCTGCCCATGCTGGCTACACTAGATAGGAGTTGGAGTGAATTACCTCAGCTGAAAAGCACAGTGGTACCTCGGGTTACATACGCTTCAGGTTACAGGCTCCGCTAACCCAGAAATATTGCTTCAGGTTAAGAACTTTGCTTCAAGATGAGAACAGAAATCATGCTCCGGCGGCATGGCAGCAGTGGGAGGCCCCATTAGCTAAAGTGGTGCTTCAGGTTAAGAACAGTTTCAGGTTAAGAACGGACCTCTGGAACGAATTAAGTACTTAACCCGAGGCACCACTGTATTATGGTGGAAAAATCAGGACTGCAATACCTTAAGGACAACTTCTTCCCATATGAACTGACCCAGACCGAGCACTGCTTGGCAGGGGTTTTTCCTGCTTGGCAGGGGGTTGGACTCGATGGCCCTTGTGGTCTCTTCCAACTCTATGATTCTATGATTCTAACATTCTATGGCCTTTTAAATGTGGGGGGTTTTTTGGGTGGTGGTTATTGGTTTGGTTTGTTTTCGCTTTTTAAAAATGTGTTTTCGTTTTGTGTTTTTTATGTTGCGAACCTCCCTGTGATCTTTGGGTGGAAGGCAGTATATGAAATTAATAAATAAGAAAAAAATAATATTTAAAAAGCACCGTGCTTGAGATGATGGAGGGAGACTGGTGCATTCTGTCGGCAAAGTTCATGATGGCACAGGCTGGGCAGTGTGCTCCTTTTTGAGAGAATATTTCTAGCCGCTCATCCCCCTTTGGTGCAAGGCTTGGTTCCTGCCCGCCTCTCACTCCCGTTCAAGAGAGTGGATTTCCGAGAGCCAAGCCGAAATCCATTTTAATGCGTTTATCCAGCTTTCCTTGGTAACACTCCAGTCAAACTTCCTCCGCTTTCGCAGAGGACGAGCCGCTCCTTTTGGCAGATCAATTATTCAGATGCTGTGATGGTCCGAGGCATCGTATCAGTAATAAAGTGGTAAATTATTAATCAAGCCTTGTGCCATTTCGATTAGATTTGGGAAATCCAGGATTAAATCTCCGGCACCCTGCGTCTCGGACTGAGATCAGCTCAGCTGCCTTGGCAGGCAAAGCAGCTTTGTACTTCGCAGGAGGCGGCCAGAATTTTTAAAGAGAGCTTTCTTAAAAACCCAAAAACAAATGTGTACATTTTCGTGTGCTCGGAACGCCACTTACGCCCATTAAGGCTTTGCCTGGCATCAAACGAGCAGAAATGCTGTTTCAAGCTGCAAAGAGGTTTTTACGGTGTGCCTGCACCAATGCCCAGCATCGCAGCGGCCAATCCTTACTGCGCTGTGCTTGGGGCGGAGACGCCTCCGACACTCATTGGCTGAGCTAATGGGTTGGCGTGGAATGCTCAGAAACATTCCAACTGCTCAGGGAGCAAAGAACTGCAGCCTGCACAGCCTCTCGGATTGAGTGGGTTTAAAACCCTGGCACAGCTACTAAGGGTTGGCGTAGTTTTGGTGGGTCACGTAAGGGGTGTAGGGGTGACGGATTTAGAGCTTAAGCACTTTAAGAGTTTGCAAGCAATGGGGGAAATCTCGCAGTCCTGGCTTCTGCCGTTACTGCTGCATTGTGCCCTGGCAACCTGGGTGCCAAGGACTGGGGGCTGGGTGGTGTGCCTGAATTTCACATACTGATTTGAACTAATGATCTAGTTTTTTTTGGCTGGAGACTCTAACTCGCTATATTGGCCAGATCCTAAAAATCGAATGCTAGCTTTGTACCACCAATGTGAATGGGTAGCAGGAAGTGCAATCCAAATTTCTCATAGCTCTAGTGTAGCACCCTGCTTGTGGTTAACGCTTAGCTGGAATGAAATATTCAACGCAGCAATAGAGAAATTAAAATAATAATTTATTTGTCAGACAAATAAATGAGAGGCACAGTGGTATATGGTTACCAAGCTCTGGCCTGCCCTCCTGCCATTATGGCCAGCACTTATATTCCCTTAATCCAGCCCCCTTTGCTCCTCCTTGGGCTGCCTCTGTCCAATCAGCCTGGTTGGATTTCCTATTGGCTGATTGCTATAACCAATCCTAAAAGATACACCCATATCCTCCTGTCCTTATATGGAACACAAAGAGCTATATATTGTTACATCTATAAATGACAAATAAGTAGTAATATATCTTACATGTGTCTCAACAAGGAATCTTAATTACCAGCTCACCTCTTGCCCTCCTTGCCCTATTGCCTTCTAAAACAAATGGTTAATCTTAAATTTTTATCTTAAACATATGTCAAGGATCTTGAGTTTCACATCAACATTGAAAGATCTCCTTCATTTGAAGGCTTCTAAACAAATGCCTGACAACTATATATCAGGACTGCTTGGATGGCGTCTCCTGTCTGGCAGGGGGGCTAGGCTGGTGGCTGACTTAATTTCAGGATAAATACAACTCTTACAACTATATGAAATAAGAATCTAGCATTTCTTAAATCCTTTGCATAATTACATCTATGCCAATATACTTAATACACAACACAGGTAGCCTCTTAAAAGGAATAAGGCCTTTGTAAAGTAGAAAAAGGAACTCAGTAAAAAACAGCTTCAAAAGAAGCCTCTTCAGTCTACACCCCCCCCCTCAGCCAGCTGCTTTCCCCATTAGCTCTTTCCAACATTTATTGCCCTTCAACTCTCTCAGTTTAAGAAAGAAACAGCTTTTAAAAAAGACTTCCCAAAAATGCTCTCTTTCTGCCAGCTAGATGCTTCTCCATTGCTCTTGGCCTTTTAACCTTAGGAAGAAGATCTGGCTCATTTTACTGGGAGGCACATTGGTATTATTTTACTATTTACTCATTCCTAATTATGTTTATCTCTGCTTTTTTATCTTCTGTAACATGTAGGGTCAATGTCCTCACTCTTAGCCTGTAATTCCCTTTTTACGACTTTGAGAATTGTTTTCTGCTATAAATCAAGGGGCCCCTTGTCTAGGAGGAAAAACATTGCCAAGGTTCTCTAAGCAGCTGGTCTTCTGCCTGGCATGAAACTTTTGAAAATCTAAGCCCATTTAATTTAGGAACCTGATCAAGATATAAGCCAATATAAGTCTTGATTAAAAATGCAGTCTATATTCAGATGCCACACTAGGAACAAATGGAAACTGCCTCTGCTGAGGGTCTGAAGGACCCTGCCCTTGTCTCTCTCCACCTGGCTTGGGTGATACAGGCTACTTAAGGACTGCAGCTGCTGCTCAGCAGAGAGGGCTCCTCTTTTAAATTGTTTTTTTTATCTGTGTTGTTTTAAATGAGACCAACTTGGCTGTGAGTCCTGGAAGACCCTGCCTTGCTGGCCTTTTCCCATTCAGTCATACCTCGGGTTGCGAACGCTGTGGGTTGCACGTTTTCGGGTTACGGACCGCGCCAAACCTGGAAGTACTGGAATGGGTTACTTCTGGGTTTTGGCACTCGCGCATGCGCATGTGCAGTAGTACTAAATCGTGCTTTGCGCATGTGCAGAATTGCAGAATTGCTTCACACACGTGTGCAGATGCGGCACTGCGGGTTGCGAACGTGCCTCCCGCATGGATCACGTTTACAACCCGAGGTGTGACTGTATGGCCGGGAAGAGTGGAGTGCTGACTTGCTGACTGACTCCAGCTACAAAGGCTGAGGCTGTTGAACAGGTTCTTGGGTGGGGGTATTGTTTACGGCAGATTGAGAGAGCTTGTTACCTGAAGCAGCGTCTCCACCTCCATCATTCAGCCCGGACACTGAGGTCCAGCGCCGAGGGCCTTCTGGCGGTTCCCTCACTGCGAGAAGCCAAGTTACAGGGAACCAGGCAGAGGGCCTTCTTGGTAGTGGCACCCGCCCTGTTGAACTTCCTCCCACCAGATGTCAAAGAGAAGAACAACTATCAGACTTTTAGAAGACATCTGAAGGCAGCCCTGTTTGGGGAAGCTTTTAATGTTTAATAGACTATTGTATTTTAGTGTTTTGTTGGAAACCGCCCAGAGTGGGTGGGGAAACCCAGCCAGATGGGCGGAGTATAAATATATTGTTGTTGTTGTTGTTGTTGTTGTTGTTGTTGTTGTTGTTGTTGTATCTCTGTAGTTTTAGATCTTATGATTTATGTGGAAATGGTTTCCATTTGGTTGTGTACTTTTTGATGTGTTTTATTTATTGTTTATGACTTCTGCTATGTTTGTAATTATGTAAATCTTGTCATGTTGTGAGCCGCCTTGAGCATAGTTTCAACTATGGAAAGGCGGCATAAAAATGAAATGGTGATGGTGATGATGGTGATGATGATGAATCACTGCTGTGGGGTTCTCTCTCCCCACCCCCATTCTCTTTGCGTCCCCCTCTTTTTATGTTTATGTGCAAGAGAAGCACTCTCTGGACCAGCTTAGTTTCATGAAGTTGAACTTTTGGCTACAATCCTGTACCCTTTGCCAGGGAATTGGTTTGATGGAGTTTATGGGGCTCACAATGCTAATGATGATTCCAAGGGTTCAATGCACAGGCATAAGGGATCTTGAAGTGTGGATGAGAGACCCCTGAAAAGATAGGGGCCCTGGTGTTGGTCTCCATATGCATACATCCTTTCCCAGAACTTTCTTAGGTTTCCGTACATGCCACCCCACACCCGTCCCCCATTTCTATGTTCTCTCTTCATTACTTATCACCAACTAAACGTCTGCACACATTCCAGCTCTCAAAATCCTTCTTAAATTGTGGTGCCCAGAACTGGACACGGTATTCCAAATAAATGTGGATCTGCACATAGGAAAAAAAACCCAAAACATTTTAACAAAAGGGGGAAAAAACCCTAGGTAAAATCACATAGAAAGGTTTTGTGCTCGACACCTCCATCTGCTGTTGCATGTTTATAATGCATTTAAAACACTGGTTTTTTGACTAATGTAGCTGGTCCCAGGTGTGACCTGACCAAGACAGAATAGAGTGGGACAAATACTTCCCTTGATCAGGACACTAGACTTCTGTTGGTGCAGCCTAGAATAGTTCTAAATTTAGGATCCTACATTTGTCCCTATTTAAATTCATTTGGTTAGTTTGGGCCCAGTTCTGCAGTCTGTTAAGGTCATATTGAATCCCACTTCTGTCTTCAGTGGAATTGGCTTCCCCTCCCAGTTTGGGGTCACCAGCAAATTTGATGAGCACCCCCTCAATACATTCATTCAAGACGTTTATATAGATGTTGAACAACAATGGGTCCAGGACAGAACCCTGCTGCACGAACAGGCCTCTTGTTTTAGCAAACCCCATAAATGAATTATCTGTTGTGTGGAGAGACGTCTGTCCTGAAATCACCCCACCCTTTTGCTTTTTTGATGCCCCTCGCCTTCTATATAACCGAGAGTTGTCCCTGCCAAACGTGGAAGTGTGTGAAGCGCAGACTAAAGCTTGTTCCTCACCCTTAGAAGTGTGCATGACTTTGGGGGGAAAGAAAGTTGGGGGGGGGAGAGAAAGATTTTAAACAGATTTTTTATTTGAAAGATGAGCTGAAAAAGACATCAAAACAGATCAAAGCAACTAAAGGAAGTGGGGGAAAAATGTGAGGAGGGGGAGAAAGGGTAGGAAAAAACCTCCTGCAGTAACATTGGATGAAAATTAATCTTCTCAGATCTGTTTAAAAGATATTCTGTTTGATCTTCTATATCTTCTGCTGTGATTATCCAGGTTCCTTTTGAAGTTCTGAGCCCCATAGAACTGATATGTAAAAGTCCACATACATATGTATTAATACGGCACATAGAGCCACACTTGTTGTGCAGATCATGTGTGGAGTGGCCTGTGGTTGGGAGGTAATTAAGCCACGTAGAGGAAGAGGGTGGGATCCCACGCGGCTACAACACACAACCCTCTGAGCTGCAGGAACATCACACAAGCAGGCTGGAAAGAGCCGCCTGGACGAGTTGACTCTCATTCCAGATCCAAGATGGCGGGGCCACCTTTACTAACCTCATGCTTCAAGTCAACATAAGCGAATCGCTGGATTCGTTCCGATAAAATTCCAAATAGCACATTGGAAAGTGGAACGCTTTCAAGCATTGCATATTGTAAGAGTAAAAGAATGAGCCATATGTGTTTGTGTTGTCTTGGCTGGCTTGCCAAATCTAAAAGGTTTGCCAAATCTATTGAACCATTGGCTTGAAAGCAACCCAGTCGATTCTCTAGCCTTTTATATTTATTCTAGCAAATGACCCGTGATTACGATTAGCGTTTTGTCAAGCTTTTACCTCCCCCACCCCCAGAGGTCAAAGGTAATGCTTGTATTGGATGGAGATGGACAAATCCCACCCTCTCAAACAGGCTTAATTAATTAGAATATTCACATCACCTCCCCCATTTCTCCTCGACAATTTCCCCCTGCTGAGGGCTTCTTTCTTGGAGAGATCCCAAACACACTGGCAGAGGAAGAGGAGTGTGGGGGGAGCGCACCGCCCCCAGCAGCGAGATCCCAGCAGGGAGCCATCGCGGCTGCCCCCCCCCGCAGGTGGCGCACCCCACCCCCAGGACACGCACCAGCCCCGCCTGTGATGTTAACATATGAGAGTGCTGGAGGTGAAATAGTTAAACAGGTTGCCCAATCAGAACCCGGGGAGTCAGAGGGACTATAAAACCAGCTCTGGGAGGGGCGAAGAGGGGAGTTCGTTGGGAGTTGGGTGGATGGTTGGAGTGGGAGTGAATTGGGATAGGGTCTGGGGGTAGGTTGAGTTAGTGTAGCGAAATACGCTGAGTCAGGAACAGTTAGGGGCTAGGAAGACAAGTAAATATCTGAGAGGTGGTTTAGTGAGTGAGAGCAGGTAGCGGAAGTTATAGGTCTGGATAGGCACCCCATGATTGTAATTGACTGATACCGTTTATGAAACCACATGCTTGTTAAACTGCAATAAATAAACAGAAGTTTATGTTCCGATTTAAGCCTGACTGGACTCAGTATTGTACCAGGTAGGGCCTGGGTGGTGGCAGCGAGAAATAAAGTGGTGGCACAGGGATCAATAGACGGTGAAATGTCTAGGGACCCTGTGTGATCGTCACACTGCCCCCGCCTGCTCTCCACCCCCAGTGCCAGAACATGAAGCTCCGTCACTGCCCAAACAATCAGGGATCAAGTATCATGTATTGATTGATTGATCTCACCCTTCCTCCCAAAGGAGCCTAAGGTGGAAAACGAGCTCTAAAACAATTTTAATAATCTTAAAGACATTTGAGACCTTAAATACAATTCCAACGCAGATGCAAACTGGCCAAGGTCTCTACCTCAAGGCAGATGGAACTACATAAAGCCAAATAATGAACACATGCAACAAAAGCCTACAGTTAGATCTGAATGAACATGGTATTCATAAACGTTCAGTGGGGAAGTATATAAACAATCTTTGTAAAAATTATCGGTGGAATATGCGGCTGTCCCATGCGGGGATCAAACCTGCAACCTTGTCGTTATCAGCACCGTGCCCTAACCAAATAAGCTACCCAATTTCCGGCACTCACTGCAATATGGCACACAGGACATGTAATAACTTAATTGAAGTTTGCTGGACTATTGCTTGTAGCTGACAAAGCCACAGTTGGAGCCATACAGGTGTGCATTTCAGTTTCCTTTGAAAGGCTGCAGCATGAACTTCTTCCCATATGGAGTTCCCTAAATGAAACGTATTTTTCCTCCTGCCTAATCGAGGCAGCTGGTGGAATCGTCTCTCCCATTCCCTCATATTTGCTTTCCCTTTCAACCTGATACCATTTGCATAAGGTGCTTAATGCCCCAAAGCTGCTATGCGCAAGTGCGCCTGTTGTAGACTTTATCCATGCGTGTGCATCTGAATTCCCTCTTTTCTGCTTGTGGGGAAATAGCAGAGCCGAGAAGGATGTCAGTGCAAACCGCATCAGCTTTGTAAAGAGTCTAAAAAATCTCTACCCTAAATGGTCAATCCAGACTTGTTTTGAAAGTTGCCTTTGAAATCTCCGGTGCCTGTAATTTCTCTGCTTGTGGCTGTCAAGTTTTAGGATGTGAGTATCTCTCTGAAATTGGCTACCATTGATCAGAAACTTATTTGATATATGCCATTAAGCAGACATCAGTCACTATAGACTAGGCTCAGGCTGAAATTTACAGCATCAATCCATTCACCTATCAAATCTAGCATGGGAGAACTGAAAATAAATTTAGCCCATAAATGCCATCGTTTCTGACACTGCAGGTAGAAATACCTTTTTATAGCAATGCTTCTGGCCAAATCACTTCTTTAAACAATCCTCCCTTTCTCTCAATCTCAGCCAAACAACCAGGTATTGGCTGGGTTGGTTCCCTCCCCGGTTTTCTTTTTTGACAATTTGCCTTTTCAAATCAGAGATGAAGATGTTTTTGTGACAATTTGCAAAAGCGAAAAATGAGGAGAGACTTCAGCACTTCTCAGCCACCAGAAATACAGTGAGCTAAGAAGCTGGAGAGGGGTTTTTTATGTGCATACACATCCTACCTATCATGGATGCTTTAGTTGAGATTCCTGCATCGCAAGGGGTTGGACTAGATGACCCTCAGGACCCCTTCCAATTTTACAGTTCTAGGATTGCACTGATGGAGTCTGAATTGCTGGCAACTCTCCAGGAATGAGATATTGAGCTTGGTGTGTACAGCACACTGGAAACATTGACCGAGGGTTTGTCCACACTTCCGCTTTTCCCATGCCTAGAAAGCATGAGTTTGGGCAGTTTTCCAACTTGCCTTGTGTTTTGTAGGCATTTGCCCTACAGTCTCTCCCCCCCCCCCCCGAAAACATGCTCTTTACTGCTGAATTGGAACAAACAGCAAACACAGTTTGTGAAAATCGCAATTGCCATTGGGCAGGGGCGCCGACTTATAAAAAATATTGGGGGGGCCCATACCGGGGTCCTGGGGGAGGGAGAACGCGAGAAGCAGCGCGAGCCTCTGAGAGAACGCGAGACCCCGCGCAGCTGCTGCTCCTGCCTCAAGGCAGCGGGTTGGCCGGGTAGGCGTCGGTTCCTTGCTTGAGCAGGACCCCCGTGCCTGCCCGCCTCCCTCCAGGTAGACCGGGTAGGAACCTGTACCTTCGTATAGAAGCGCCAGGCGGCCGCAGGCAGGCGGGAAGGCAGCAGGCCAGGGTGCGTGGACGTCCCATGCCTGCCTGCCTGCCTGCCTTCTTCCAGGTAGACCGGGTAAGAACCTGGACCTTGGTATAGAAGGCAGGCTGGCAGGCAGGCAGGCGGCTGCTGCTGCTGTTCGGTCGGCGGCTCCTTTGCTTTGCTTGCTGCCGCCCAGGCCCCGGGAGCCACAGAGCCAGCGCCGCCCGAGGAGGAATATCCAGCCCATTCAGAGACGCTGCTGCTTCTCTCTCTCTCTCTTGTTGTTGTTCCGTTCGGATTCCCCCTCCCACCCGGCGGCTCCTCTGGCGCGTCCTGGCAGCAGCGGCGGCGGCGGCAGCAGCTCCTCCTGCAAAACACTTTCCCCTCTCCCTCGGTGTGTTTGTATTTGCGTGTGCCTGCGCGCGGCGAGCGAGTGCACCTCCTGCCTCTCTCTCCCTCCCTCTCTCCCCCGCCGTGCAATCTCCTCGGGACTCTCCAGTCCTTTTGATGTCGCCGCGGCCGCAGCGCTGGCCCGCCAGACTTTACACGAAGGTTCGCACACTAATAATTTTCTCAAATTATTGGGGGGGGGGCTCTGCCCCCCCAATCGAATTTTTGAGGGGGCTCGGGCCCCCTCAGGCCCCATGGAGTCGGCGCCTATGCCATTGGGTCCGATTCAGCAGTGAACTGCAGGTTTCCCTGGGGGAAAGCAGTGGGGCAAATGGAGTTGTGCAAAGGCACAATTGTGGAACAGCAGCAAAAAAAGGCATATTCGATGCAAGAAATTATTAGCAGTAAGCAGTAAACTCTGGCTTCATTGAATATTGCCCTCCTTCCGGAGTGGGCTATCTTTAAGTACTACATCAAAATTGATGTGGAAAAAGTAGAATTTCTGACATATACTGAGTGAATCCAGAAAATGATTAAAGGAGAGTAAAGTTAAGATAAAATAAGAGATTAAAGAAATAATGAAATGCATTTAAGCTAGTTGGAAAAATAAAATGGCATAACAAGAACGGCCGGAAGTCAAGTCACTTGGTGGGTGTCCGTATGGGGTAGGTGTGTAGGTATGTTGATATGTATAGTATAGGTAGGTATTACATAGAGTAATGTAGGTATGTTTTATGTTATGAAAAATTAGGTAGTGTGTTGTGTATGGGTATTGTGTAAATGTATATGTATGTGTTTTATATGTGAATAAAAAAATAAAAAAATGAATATTGTCCTCCTTCCTTCCCTGAAGTTATATCCTGCTTTTTCCTTCAAGGAGCTCAAGGTGGCATGCATAGTCCTTCTCAACATTTTATCCTTACAGCACCTGAATTTTTGGGGTACTGTGTTGAGACCTGGTACCCCCACCTCCGAAACAGAGAGGGAGGATACAAACAGAGATAGCAAATGCACAAAAAAGGTCAGGCGAGAGCTCCGAATGCCATCCCTTTCTCTGGGAGGAGAGGATTTCTGGGAGGAGAGGATTTGGGGGATTTCAAATTTAGGGGTCAGAGGGGGCAGAATGGCTGTAGATCACCTGTTCTGCATGCAGAAGGACCCAGGTTCAGTCCCCAAGGGTTACTCCAGGTTAGACTGAACACGTACTCTGCCTGAAACCCAGGATAGTCATAGATGCCAGCTCCATGGGCCAATGAGTAACACTCTGGAAAAGACAGCTTCCTGTGTTCTTATGATTAGAGTGGCATGGAGTGAATGAAAAGGGAGAAATGGTCATTTAACCTGCTCCCACAATGTGAGAATTCAGGATGACTCAGTGCATTTGAAGTGTTCTAGGTTCAGAAAAGGCAAAAGGAAGCACTTGCAGAGATCACAAATAAATTACAGAAAGTACTTCCATGAATTGGTACCATCTTGGGTGTTTTAAAGACAAGAATTGGACACATACTTGGCGGGTCGGTCAACCAACGGCTTTCAGCCACAATTAAAAGCGGAACTCAACCTGTTTTTCAAAGCAGTCTAGGCAAAAGGAGAGCTATCTTCAGATATCAAGAGACTTGGTCCCAAACCAATGGATTCAAGTTGCAAGAAAGGAGATTCTGACTAAACATCAGGAAAAAAATTCTGATGGCAGGGATTCTTTCTCTGTGATTCTTGCATTTTAGGGGGTTTGGACTTGATGATCCTTGGAGGTTCCTTCCAATGCTATAATTCTATAATTTGACCTCTGGGCACCAGAGCACCTGAAGAAGAATAGGAGTGTCCTGTGCACCAGAGCACCTGAAGAAGAATAGGAGTGTCCTGTGCAGACTTAACATGGGGACCCAAAGGATTGTACCTGTCCCTGAGACCATTTTGGGATTGGTCCACCAAGCCCAGTTTGCAGAGGTGGTTTTGGGGTAGCATGACCAGTGGGCGCCGTGTGGCAAAGGGCGCAAAAAACCCAATGCTGTAGAACAGAGTGCGAGAGGCGGGGGCGCCAATTTTAGCACAGCACAGGGCGCCACTGAAATTTGAGAGCCAAAGTCCACCACTGCCAGTTTGTTATAGTTTTTTTTTTGGGGGGGGGGGTTCCTCAGAAAAGGCTTTTACCAGTCATGCCACTTGGGACCCTTCAATCTGATGATGCTGGGAAGCAAACATGGGCTCTTTGGTAGGCAAGCCACACCCAAATAGCTCCACCCACAAAACACTAGATTCCAACATGGCTCCTGACAGTGGCAATGATCTGTGGCCTTCCTGATGTACTACAACTCTCTTTTTTTTTATTTTATTTTTTTATTTTTTTATTACAAGCACATAAAATTTCCACACATAGAAAAGAAAGATTGTACAATCTTCCTGATGTACTACAACTCTCATCATTCCTGACTATTGGCCATGCAGGCCAAGCAAATGGGAACTGGAGTCCATCAATGTCTATGGAAGGATGCAGGTTTCTTATCCCCTGTTCAGGGAAGTTTTTAATGTGTGACATTTTAATGTATTCTTAATCTTTGTTGGAAGCCGCCCAGAGTAGCTGGGGAAACCCAGCCAGATGGGCGGGGTACAAATAATAAATTATATTATTATTATTATTATTATTATTATTATTATTATTATTATTATCGCTGGCTGATGAGGTTCATCCATTTCATCTCTTAGCTTAAACCTCAGTTACGTCTCTTCCTTTTCAGTATGGTTTCATCTCAGCAGCTGTGATGTTTAGATTTTCCTGCCCCTTCCCCCCTGCTCTTTCGTGTGATGATGTTTTGCAGAAGAGAAATCTGGGCTGACAACCCCTCCCGCTCAACTGTGGCTATTTTATTTGTACTTACAAGTGTGCAGTAATTTTTTATATTTTCATAGGCTCGGGGGGGGGGGGGATGATCAAAGGACTTATTTGTAGCTAAGAGTGCACAGCATGTTGGTCACTGAATGGGGGGGTTGAGTGTGGGGTGGGCAATAGCTCTTCTCTCTTTCCTTACATGCAAAAAAAATCAATTGAAGAATATATATATATATGCATGCTTTGGTGCTTTTAATTAGGTTTGTTGTTGGGGTTATAATCTGAGGCTTAGCTGCTAACAATCTGAAAAGGAATGTATGTGTGTGAGAGAGTGACTTCTGTTTCAGAGCGCTGAGAGGGGGGAATGTTGTCGAGAGACAGGGAGCCTTTGGTTTTTCATCGACAGTCGTATGGCGAAGATGGCAGGGGGAGAGGGGGTCAGAGAAGACCAAAAATAACATCCTGAGAAAAAAGAAATAAATTAAAGAGGGGGAAATGAAGATGCCGCTCAGATGTAGAGGCGCACTGTGATTCTCTCCTTCCAACTGTCCTTTTTAAGGATGCAAATCTCCTTCCTCCCTACAGCTTGAGAGAGTCTTGGGAAATGAAGTATGTTTCTCCAGAAACGGCTTCATTTGAAAGTATTGGAGCTGTATCATTGAAGTGTTCCATGGCTGCTTGCTCTTCGTTGGAGGAAAGATATGGAGGGGAGGGGCAGTTTGGGGGTGTAACAAAAAAGTTGAGAAATATCTCTCTCTGTCTCTCCCCCCACCCCGCCCCATGACCTTCTAAATCCAAGAGTTCTTATTTGCCTGATTCTTTCTATTCCTCCTCTGCCCCTCCTTCCCATCCCGATCACGCATTGCGTGGGTGCTGGTTGGAGATCAAAGGGTTCCCAACGGAGGCTTGGCAATGGCTCACCAGGATAAACACATTTGCTCTCCGGGTATTGTGGCTGAGGAAAGAATGAGCTGAAGTCAATGGCAGCCAGCGCATTATGAACCATGGAAATGGCATGTCCGTTCCTTTCATTTCCTAACCTGTAAACGTCGGCAAGGGACAGAAGAACCGGCATATATTAAAGGCTGCATTCACCCCCACGACCTGCTGGGGTGCCTTAGTTCTTCCAAGAACACATTTCCCACTGTTTCACCCACAGCCCAAGTTGACACACATTTGTGTGGCTGTCGTCCCAAACCACCGGACTGGAGAAGCAAGTGTGGACTCTGAGCAGTAGGCCGGGTTTTCTGGCCCTACTGTTGCCACATCCTTGGTGATGGAGCAAAGTTGACATGGCTAGTTCATTGTCTGCTCTCACCTGAGGTGACACCAAGTCAGGTTGCTCTGCCACCACACTCCAGAGATCTAATCACACTGAGGTGGGACTCTTCCCTGACTACTCACTTGGCCCCTCTGCAGCCTCCTGGACCACTTGGTCCCTCTCCAAGATCCAGCTCTACAATCTCATCCCAGCCTTCATCTCGCTCTGATTGACCAGGCCAAGAAGTCTCCATGGGGCTCATGACATAGACCACCAACATCATCCCTGCTTATCTTTAGCCCTCTCCAATCCACTCTTGCTTGCCCACATGGAAATCATTGTGACCAACACAGCCCAGCACAGAGTTAGGCGTCCTTAAGATTATTGGCTATAGTGACCATTGATACATCTGGGTTTTGAGATGTTGCCCATGGGTCTTCTTCCACTGGAAGATATCCCTGGTGGTGCACTGTTTCTCAACACGGGTAATGACAAATCTCCATGAAGAACAGTAGTGGAAGAATCACAGAGGTATGGTTTCTTTGCAAAAATACGTCTACTATTGAACGCAATATGCCTCTGAATACTAGCTGGGAAGTCCGTTTGCTCCCTTATTGGGTGGACAGCTTTGTGGGTGAACCCTGGGCCTATCACAGGCCAGATCATTTTCCTGTCGTCAAATGGGCCAATGGCGGTGGAAGTTAGAAGGCGTTCCTCTGAGCATGGGACCGACCAATTGCAGCCCTTGGTGCCACACTCAGGAAAAGTTTAAATGCCTGGCCTGTGGGGGCCTTTTGGCCTCTCTCTCGCTGCCCCTCCACAAGTAAGGATATCCTGTTAAAAGGATTCAGGAGGAGTGGCTCCTGTCCAATGCCCAGACAGGGGCTAGGGCCATACCACTCCTTCAACAGGGACACCCCGATTTGACGTAGGTCATAGGGCATCTGTCCCCACCCCCCGGCTTCACCCTTAGAAACACTCCTAGCACACAGGCAGGAGCGACATGCGCCGTTGCATACCACAATGCCTATGGCCAAACCTCACATCCATAACCAATGTAAAGGTAAAGGTAAAGGGACCCCTGACCGTTAGGTCCAGTCGTGACCGACTCTGGGGTTGCGGGGCTCATCTCGCTTTATTGGCCAAGGGAGCCAGCGTACAGCTTCTGGGTCATGTGGCCAGCATGATTAAGCCGCTTCTGGCGAACCAGAGCAGCACACGGAAACGCCGTTTACCTTCCCACCAGAGCGGTACCTATTTATCTACTTGCACTTTGACGTGCTTTCGGACTGCTAGGTTGGCAGGAGCAGGGACTGAGCAACGGGAGCTCACCCCGTTGTGGGGATTCGAACCGCCGACCTTCTGATCGGCAAGTCCTAGGCTCTGTGGTTTAATCCACAGCGCCACCCACGTCCCATAGTCATGGCATTATTTGATCCCAAAAACCAATATGCCACATGTTGTCTAGTTATTCACACCTCAGGGAACAGGGTAGTCACGGGGCCTCGATACGCAATTGTGTCTGGTGAGATGAAATCCTCACGATGAAATCACTATTATTTTAATTCAGATGAAGAACAGTGGGCACATTCTAAGCAGCAGTTCTTGCAAAGCTTGCCTTAGTGGCATCAATTATGAAACCATAGCAAGGAAATTAACTTCTTTTTTGTAAGATAGTCCAGATTAAAAGAGAAGTGGATGGAGCAAGTTGCGAAGAAGAAGCCGGGGATATTGTCCCTCAAAACTCAGCCAGAATATGTGCTGCTCAAGACAGATAGAAAAATTTCCCCACAAGGGGTCGGGGAACATAACTGAGGGGTAAAACGCATAAGAAGAACAGAGCATGCAAGTACATCCACAGAGCTGGGAAGGGGGCGGAATTATCTCCGAAAGATAAAATCCATTTAACAATCACAAGCCTGTAACCTCTTTCCAGCTCATTCCTTTATCTGGTGCTAAGTAAACCTTTTCTGTTGGTGGAGCGAAAATCCCACTAATAAATTCTGCCGTGGCATCATTCCAAGCTTGGGCCTGATAAAAAACGCTACAATACCTAGAGAATAAATTAGACCTAGGTGCAGGATAGCAGCACGCAACTCCCTTCTGTCAAACTGTGCTGGAATAAAGAACCCCAGGCTGGCAGGCTGCTTCAGCACTGAAAAGGGGATGGGGATTTTTTATTTTATTTTAAAGAATACCTTGGTGCAGATGGATCATGCCGCTACGCTCTCCTTAACTATCAACATCCAGGTGTCGCCGTGGGACCATATGAGCTCCCCAGCCAAGGCATCTTCCTTCTCAATTGTGTGGGTATCGATTGACGGGATAACAAAGTTTTTGACTGATACCTCCAATATGGAAAAGTTCCAGCCTCTTGTTCTGTTTCCCATCAGGGGAGAAATGTTTCATCCTCAACTCTTTGCTAAATATAGTTGGTGTTGTACTTGAATTTTAGCCATTGCCCAGCCAGCTAGAACTGGTTGCTCTGCCTCCCTCAGTGCCCTACGGATGACACTTACCGCATGTTCCTGAAAACATAGAAATCTTGTGTTCGAAGGGACCCTGTTCACCTCCCAGAGCTATGATTCCCAGTGTGGTTTAACAATCTACCCCTCTTCCAAGGGAACTCTGGGAAATGTACCTCTGGGAAGAAAATAGAGGCCTCCTAAGAACTAGAAATAGGGACACGGGTGGCACTGTTAAACCACGGGTTAAACCACAGAGCCTAGGACCTGCCAATCAGAAGGTCGGCAGTTCGAATCCCCGCGACGGGGTGAGCTCCCGTTGCTCGGTCCCTGCTCCTGCCAACCTAGCAGTTCGAAAGCATGCCAGTGCAAGTAGATAAATAGGTACCCCTCCGGCGGGAAGGTAAACGGCGTTTCCGTGCGCTGCTCTGGTTCACCAGAAGCGGCTTAGTCATGCTGGCCACATGACCTGGAAGCTGTACGCCGGCTCCCTCAGCCAATAAAGCGAGATGAGTGCCGCAACCCCAGAGTCGGTCATGACTGGACCTAATGGTCAGGGGTCCCTTTACCTTTAAGAACTTGCAGCACCCTTAAGAAGCTACACTTCCCAAGATGCTATGGGGGAAGCCATGACTGTTAACATGGGCTCACAGTGCCTTAAATGTGTGGTGCAGATGTGGGTTTTGTTTCTATCCTTAAATACCTTTTGAAGTGAAAGGAGTAGGCCCCACAATGGAATCACTCTCAAGGGGCAGGATACCTACCCAAATGACCTCATCAAAGCCCACTTCAGAATTTGGTGAGAGGGTTGCAGAGGAAGAATAAAAACCTTACATATGAGAAGTGCATTCAGCTGTAATAATGATTTCCAAAAGGGTGGCCACGCTAGTCTCTTACAACAAACACAGTCCAAGCCTTGAAGATGAACACATTCATTAGCCAGTGTGGTGTTGTGGTGCAAGTGTTGGAAAAGGACTTCAAATCCACACTCATTGGGTCTCCTTGAGTCACTGCCTCTCAGCCTAATCTACCTCACAGGGTTCTTGTGAGGATGAAATTGGGGACAACTGTGTAGGCCACCTTGAGCTCCTTGGATGAAAGGTAGGGTAGAAATGCAATTGAAAAATAAACTCGGCTTAAGCTTTCGTGAATCTAAGTGACCCCTTTGTCAGAATTGCAACATTGCCCGTTCCTCCCCAAACTCTGCACACAAATCCCAGCTGCAATTTGAATAGCAATGGTTAAAAGCAAAAAAGAGAGAGAGAGAGGAGAGATTCTTCTTTTAGGCTTTTGCCTCTCCTCGTCCGCAGCCACACTTTTGCCTGGCAAGCACTGCGGCAGGCAGCCTTGGCATATTTTCGAAAGGGAGGCCAGATAAGATGGCAGGGAGGGCAGGAGTGGCAAGCCGTGCATTAATCAGAGAGAAAAGCTCCGTCTCCTAGAATCCTTTCATTAGCCAGCAAGACAGGTGACCTCTGACCTCCTGCATCACTTACTTCCCCAGTAACAACTCCTCTTGCCAGATCATCTTTCTTGTAGGCCTCATCCATATTCAAAGAGGCGTCATATCCAAGCACCACAAAGAGGCTAATCAAATGGATCTTTCTTTCTTTCTTTCTTTCTTTCTTTCTTTCTTTCTTTCTTTCTTTCTCCCTCCCTCCCTCCCTCCCTCCCCTCCCTCCCCCCTTCCCCTCACACTCTTATAGGGTGACAAATAAGTACAGTTCCACTTGTGTGATGGGACTTCCTTTTCCTCTGCTCCCACCCGAACCTCTGTCCCCCCCCATCTGCTCTGGAGGGACTCCCAATCCCATGGAGAAGATATTTTTTGGGGGGTGCACTGGGGTGGGGGCTGCAGTTGAGAGGAGTGGAAAGGGAGGTCTCATAGCATTTCATTTGCCTGTTCCATTTGCCTGATCCCACCCATGACTCATCCAGGAAGAAAAGCGAATATTCCAGCTATCTAAGGGTTTGAAATTTATGGGTGGGATTCAGGAAGAAGCCATGCATGAGGACTTCTGCTTGTGCAATGGGGCTTCCCCCCTGTGTCCCACTGAATTGCTGTGTGTGTGTGTGTGTCAAGAGAACCCCTGGAACTGCATGCAAATGGAGGAAAGGGGAGCTTTTTCTGTCTTGCCCTTTTTTCCAGTCTAAAGTTCAGTTCCCCACACTTCCCCATCAATTTGTGGTTTTTATTCTTAAAAACTCCTCGTGGAAATTCACCAGCTTTTTAGTGCAGATTTCGCATCGAAAGCACATTGCTATATGCAATTTTGCCCAATATACACATTTTTTAAAAAGCAGTTTTATATCATGCATCTTTGTATGTTAGTTTCACGACTATATGCATTCTAATGCATAAAGGTAAAGGGACTCCTGAATGTTAAGTCCAGCCGTGAACGACTCTGGGGTTGTGGCGCGCATCTCACTTTACTGGCCGAGGGAACCCGCGTTTGTCTGCAGACAGCTTCCAGGTGATGAGATGAACCAGAAACGCCATTTATCTTCCCGCTGGAGTGGTACCTATTTATCTACTTGCACTTTGACGTGCTTTCGAACTGCTAGGTTGGCAGGAGCAGGGACTGAGCAATGGGAGCTCATCCCGTCGCAGGGATTCGAACTGCCCACCTTCTGATCAGCAAGCCCTAGGCTCTGTGGTTTAATCCACAGTGCCACCCGCGTCCCTTTTATTCTAATGCATTCTTCCCTCTAAAACACACTTTTTGTAACACGGCATTTGGCTGGAGAACTGCGTTCCAGAAGTCAGATAAATTCTGAATTAGGACTACCTGGGCTTTGGTTTGAATGTTGTTTTGGGAAGTGTGAATCAGGTAGGTCTGCGTTTAAACCCTAACCAAATCCCACACCCCAGGTTTGGATTCCTTAGCAGCTGCATGGAAGGAGCCCAGTGTCTCTTCCTAATGCAGACGCTGGTGTGATCAAGGAGGCTTGCACTGTTGGCTTGGTAAGTCCTTTGGTGTCGTTTGTGCTGTTTATTTTTTGCTTTCAACTTTTCATAGAAGGCAGTTTGTCTAGTTTGCCTTGTGGGTATACTGCGGTGGAGTGAGGCACTTTAAGAGATTCTTGCACTTCACAAATGATCTTGTTAGCCTACAATCGCTAAAGGCTAAGGGCAGAATTAAATTCTGCATTTCAAAATCTACAAGGCTGAGGCAAAATCTGAGGTCAGGTGTTGATATTTGAAATTTTTTTATTGGTGGAAGGTGGAGTTCCTGAATTCAGTCGGGGGGCTGTTTTGAGCCTTTCAGATTAGAGGGTTGTTTTTTTTATCACAAAGACCCTCACTCCAAAAGCAGCTGGAGCCAAATGTCAGCTGCATATTGGCTTTCCATGGGTCATTGCTTTAAATTAAATAATCTGGCAGCCTCTCGTAGACATTGCTGCAGGCTGAAGCAACAGAATTTCGCTCTGTTTCTAATCCCCAGAGATAAATCGGCTCCGAGTTCCACTGATCTAGAATCGCTGAACAGATTTCTCTGGAAACTCTGGCCCCACATCAGAATCTGCTGGATCGATTATTATGAGTGCCAATTATTCATGCAGCTCACTGGGGTTTTGTGAGGATATAGCAGGGTGAGTGAAAGCATGTTGCCAATGCGATACATAAAAACATCAGCATTTGACAAATCAGGTTACGCTGCATCCTGGGATTTGTAGTACTGGCACTGCCCCTGCACCCAGGAATGAAGTTTCAACACCAGAACTAGGGTTAAGGTAACCTAACTCATCAAGGATGGACAGCAATTCTGCCCCGAACTCCCCATTTGACTGATATAAGCCTTTCATTGTGAACTCAGGGCCTAAGAACATCCAAACAGCATAACTTCCATGAGCTGGTCAGGAACGAGTGGTAGATAAATCAAGTACCCATTACCCAAAGTTGCCTCTGAGTACACACCAGGGCCATGCTTCCTTCCCTCCCCATCCATGCACTACATGCTCAAGTTATGATCATGGAAGAACCATTAAGCCAAATGGGCACCACCACACCTAAGAGGAATTTGAAGGCCAGTGTAGGGCAGGCAGAAAAAGGCAGCCCAACAGCTGACTATGGAGCACCACCAAAAAATCCTTGTTTGGGGTGACAAGCTAATCCCACACTACTCCATGAGTGCGGTGATGGCTGGACCACTGGGGGGGAAAGGGGCCTTGCACCACCAACCTCAGCCTGCCCTCAGCCAGCCCCCACCTTTCTGCCTTCTTACGTACAACCAGTCCAGTAGTGGCAATGCCCACCAGTTGCCTGCTCCTCCATCTCAGTGTGGCCCTTGTAGAATTCAGTATGGGCCAAACTAGAATGAGTTGGCTCTCCCTTTCACTGATTCTGGTTCCCCGTACTGTTGAGCTCCCTGCTTTCTGCTACACCGGACCCCATCAGGACCAGCCACCACTGCCTGGGTGGGTGAGTGATATGCCATGCTGGTCCAAAAGAGGAAGCCTTGAGGGTGGTGGTTCCCTCTAGAAGAAGAAGAAGAAGAAGAAGAAGAAGAAGAAGGGGGGGGGGGAGGAGGAGTTTGGATTTGATATCCCGCTTTATCACTACCCGATGGAGTCTCAAAGTGGCTAACATTCTCCTTTCCCTTCCTACCCCACAACAAACACTCTGTGAGGTACGTGGGGCTGAGAGACTTCAAAGAAGTGTGACTAGTCCAAGGTCACCCAACAGCTGCATGTGGAGGAGCGGAGACGCAAACCCGGTTCACCAGATTACGAGTCTACAGCTCTTAACCACTACGCCACACTGGCTCTCAAGAAGGCACCAGGCCCCTGTTGATTGGCCAGGACCATCCACTTGCTGCCTTGTCCCCTCTCATCAGAAGGAACATCTCCTAAGTCTTCCCTTGGCCACGGGGTTGGGCAAATTCATCCCCCTCCAAGCACTGGAAGAGGAACAATATCCGCATAATATACAAACCCAGGGTCATTGTCACATAATATGCAGAGCCAGAAGAGTGAAGGAACACATTATCCAGGGAGAAAAGAATGAATGAATCTCTCCCTTTGTATTACCCTATTCCAAAGTTATCTTTAGAAGCTGTGATGTATAATTTATTCTTCACATCTTCCCTTGCTTTGTTCGGTGAGTACCAACATTTTAACAAGCACCTTTTGGTATTATTACCGTTCTTGTCACCGGCGTAACGCGGTGCAGGGCGGTTGGCTGGTGCCTATGCTCACCTCAATGAAAGTAAGCATTGTGGGGGCTGCAGATTTTCTCCTTGGCAGCCTCACACCTCTGCACCGGGCTATTTCTGGAAGACACCCCCCCCCTCTTCCTCCCCAACCATCTCACTGTCTCCTGCCTGGCAGGTTCTTGCTGCATGGTGAGCGAGCGAGCTAAGTTCATTAAAATAGAATTTGGTGGGTTATCACACCAAATTAACTCTACATGCATCTGCTGCCTGTCACTTTTGATCCTCCCTCCCTTTTATCACTTAATACTTCTGCTACCTGCCTGAGCCAACTTTGCAATGAGTGGAAGTTGGAGGCTCAATAGATGGCTCCTTGCTCTGCAAACCCCTTTCCTGTTTTACATGGAACAGCAACTTCCTTATGGCCAAGTCTACTTGTTCATTATCCAGCAAATAACTGGCAACCTTCTCCTTAGGTTGCATGGAACCAATAGGGGCAACAAGGGATATTCTTGGGAGAAAAGCAATGACAAACCTAGACAGCATCTTAAATAGCAGAGACATCACCTTGCCAACAAAGGTCCGTATAGTTAAAGCTATGGTTTTCCCAGTAGTGATGTATGGAAGTGAGAGCTGGACCGTAAAGAAGGCTGATCGCCAAAGAATTGATGCTTTTGAATTATGGTGCTGGAGGAGACTCTTGAGAGTCTCATGGACTGCAAGAAGATCAAACCAATCCATTCTGAAGGAAATCAGCCCTGAGTGCTCACTGGAAGGACAGATCCTGAAGCTGAGGCTCCAATACTTTGGCCACTTCATGAGAAGAGAAGACTCCCTGGAAAAGACCCTGATGCTGGGAAAGATGGAGGGCACAAGGAGAAGGGGACGGCAGAGGATGAGATGGTTGGACAGTGTTCTCGAAGCTACCAGCATGAGTTTGACCAAACTGCGGGAGGCAGTGGAAGACAGGAGGGCCTGGCGTGCTCTGGTCCATGGGGTCACAAAGAGTTGGACACAACTAAATGACTAAACAACTAAACAACAACAACAGAGTTGGAAGGGACCCCGAGGGCCATGTAGTCCAACTCCCTGCAATGCAGGAATCTGAACTAAGCATCCATGATAGATGGCCACCCAACCACTGCTTCAAAACCTCCAAGGAAGGAGAGCCCACAACCTCCTGAGACTGTTCAACAGCTCTTAGCATCAGAAAGGTCTTCCTGATGTTGAGCCTGAATCTCCTTTCTTGTAACTTGAATCCTTTCTTGAAGCCATGGGTTCGAGTCCTGCCTTCCAGAGCAGGAGAAAACAAGCTTGCTCCATCTTCCATGTGACAGCCCTTGAGATATCTGAAGGTGACTATCATATTTCCTCTCAGTCTCCTCTTTTCCAGGCTAAACATACTCAGCTCCCTCAACCATTCCTCATCAGGCTTGGTTTCCAAAACCTTGTTCATTTTGGTCGCCCTTCTCTGCACATTTACCTTGAAAGCAGCCTGTTTGTTGCAGCTGGGAAACCACTGGAAATACAGGCAGGTTGGGAATGCGTATATGACATTTTACTGAAGATACTTCCTATTGCCATTGTCCAACCTTGCTTTGCCCCATCCTCATTTGCCTCTATTGGCTGTGGTGACCCGCATGATTTTGCTGGTGATGCACTTCCACCAGGGCTGATGAAGTCACAGACTTGTGCTCTGGCTACCAATCTGATTAAAAAGAACGTTTAAGAAGAACCTGGCCAGTGGCTCATCTAATCCAGCAACCTGTTCCTACAGCGGCCAACCAGATGCCTGTGAGAAACCCCCCAAGCAGGACAATGGCACTTCTCTCTCCTGTAGCTCCCAGCAAATGGACTTCAGAAATATCACTGCCTCTGACCATAGAGGCAGAACGTCGCAAACTTCCCTGTGATCCTCGTATGAAGAGCGGTATAAATACAACATAATGAATAAACATAGCCATTGTGGCTAGTAGCCACAATGATCCTCCATGACTGTTGGTGATGAACAAGGGGCTAGGATGACACGAGGGTGCTCCACAGAAGCTCAGTGGTAGAGCACAGATCTTGGATGCAGAAGGTTCCATGTTCAAACCCTCACATCTGGATAGCTGAGTTGGTTAAAGCATGGTGTTAAGGGTGCCAAGGTTGCAGGTCCAATCCCCTTCTGGGAAAGCTGCACACCAGTGGGGTGTAGTGGTTAAGAGCGGTAGACTCGTATTCTGGTGAACCGGGTTCACTTCCCCGCTCCTCCACATACAGCTGCTGGGTGACCTTGGGCTAGTCACACTTCTGTGAAGTCTCTCAGCCCCACTCACCTCACAGAGTGTTTGTTGTGGGGGAGGAAGGGAAAGGAGAATGCTAGCTGCTTTGAGACTCCTTTGGGTAGTGATAAAGAGGGATATCAAATCCAAACTCTCTTCTTCTTCTTCTTCTTCTTCTTCTTCTTCTTCTTCTTCTTCTTCTTCCTCTTCCTCTTCCTCTTCCTCTTTCTCTTTCTCTTCCTCTTCCTCTTCCTCTTCCTCTTCCTCTTCCTCTTCCTCTTCTTCCTCCTACATTGCAAGGAGTTGGACCAGATAATCCTCAGGGTCCCTTCCAATTCTCCAACTCTATGATCTCCAAGCAGGGTTGGGGAAGTGTCCCGCCTGAAAGCATGGAAAGCTACTGTGGCAGTATAGAGCAGGGGTAGTCAACATGGGTCCCTCCAGATGGTGTGGACTCCAATTCTCATCATCCCCAAACCATAAGCCATTGGTAGAGCATGATGGGATTTGTAGTTCACACCATCTGGAGAGTACCACACTGGCTATCCTTTTACAGACAGTTCTGTGATGGATGGACCAATGACTTGGTATAAGGTTGTCTCTTGTTTCCCACATTCTACTTCTGCCCAAAAATGTTGCCCCTGTTCGCACAGAGCTAAATTTTGATTCTTATGCTTTCAATACTGACATGGTTTCGCTGGTGAATTAATGTGTTTCCCCCAAGTACAAGTTGGCTTGATCTGTGACACATGGGCCATTAAAATTGCATTTGAGGTTAACAGCAGAAGGGGAAAACAAAGTCCAGTTGAATAATACATAAAGAATTGCTCCAATTAGACATACATTTAAATAATATAAATATACGTCATTACGATATCCTGTGAATTATAAATTATGATTTCCATATTTCCCCAATTATTGCAAGGGGAAGCAAACAAACCCCAGGTCATGACTTCCTGATTAGTGCAAACCATCGACACCCTTCTGCACCCACTGTAGCTAGGGGCTTAAGGACATTGGGGTCATGTGATTGCATCAGCCAATCAAGCTTTGAGATCTTTGATTTGATGGATTGATGCAGGCATGTTCGCTCTCCCTCTTTCTGCGACGCATCGGTTGGCCTTTAATAGCCACAGTTCATTTGAATTACTTGTGAGGCTTTCAGTGTTAACTTCTCCACTTGCAGCTAAAGTTGGACTCTTTTGGAAGCATTCAGGGACATCAATCCTGGGGTGTCCAGGAGGCACCTCGGCACTAATGAACAGCTCAATCTACAGATATTTCCACCATACCTGCAGGGGTAGATGGCTCTGTCTAGTTCAGTCCCCCATTTCGCCAATCTCAAACTCAGTTCGTCATTTTTTTTTATATATACAATTTTCTTTTATATTTCTTTCATGCTGGCTTTAATGCATGTATGTGTTTGCTTTGTGCTTAAAATGTTGTAAATTGCATTGACTTGTCATTAAAACAACAACAACACACCAATCTATAAATTAAATTTGTAAGAGCATAAGAAGAGCCTGCTGGCCCATTGAGTCGAGCATCCGGTTCTCACAATGACCAATCAGACGCTTGCAGGTTTCCCACAAGGCCCTCCCCTCCAATTTCTAGCAACTGGTATTCAGAAGCATAATGCCTCTGTCAGTGGGGGTAGAACATGCAATTCCCCCTAATATACACATTTTTGCAAAAACCACCCCCCTAATGCATTGCTTTCTTTGTATGCCATTTCCACTAATATATGCATTTTCATATGCACGTTACCCTAATATACGCATATTATTATTTGTTACACGTTGCTTGGCTGAATATTTGCATTGCAAAATTTGGAGAAGTGCAAATTTCAAATGACTGCTGTGGTTTATAGAGTGAGAATTGGGTAGATTCCTCTTTTGGTACGAACCTGAAATTTCCCTCTTCCCTAGCAGAAATGCAACCTCCTGCTTCTCTCCTGAAAGCACCCTCTTCCCCAGTGTTATCTCCCTTGGAGAAAGGGCTGCAAACGAGCATTGAGAGATGGCCCAGCTCCTGACTCCGCGGAAGTACCGTGGCATTTCCTGCTGCGATGCACCAGGTTGTACCCAGCACAGAGGCAGTTCTGTGGGCCTTATCATATCTGGCAGGCCTACCCAACCTGAAACCATCTGAGCGAAGTCTCCGAAATTGTCTGAAAGTGGAGTGTCAGGAAGATGCTTGCATGGCAGATGACATCTCCTCTTGGCAGAGTTTAATAACATCCCGGCTGTTCATGCTTCATGATACAATAACAGAGGAGGGGAGGTTTCTGAGCAATATGAGACAGATACAGGACTGCAAGATGAGATGGGGAGAAAGCAGAGGGAGGGGAGGCAAGAGAGAAGGAGAGAAGGAGAAGGGGATGGAGGGAAGAAGGAGAGAAGAGGGAGAGGGAGGGAGGGAGGGAGGGAGGGAGGGAAACAGAGGAGAGAGCAGTGTACAGGCAAGATCACAACCAGGACCGGTGAGATATGGGGTGGAGGAGCAAGTAGATTTCTGGGGCCTGGAAGTCTGGAAGCAGCCCTGGGGCCCAAGTATCTTGCATATGTTTTATGTAATAATTAACAAAATACACATTTAGCCCTCAATGCATTCACAATTCTGAGCAACAGCTTGCCAACCTGTGCGGTGAAACTAGCATTTCTGACTCTCTATGAACATTTGCTTCTGCTATTCTGCTGTGCGCTACAGCACAGCTTCGTCTTATGCGTGGCCACCTTTGCAGGTTTTCGTAAGCGAGCACCACGCGAATTCAACCGAGTTTTGCGCGATACCTTTTGCGTTAATTTAGTGTTGGAAGTGCATTGTTAGTTCTGCAATGGTTGTGTATTATTGATATCAGCCATTAGGATCTGAATACTTTCTGCAGGTATGGACATTTCAACGAGGGTGACTTGAGCTTAAGCTCTCAATCAAAGGTAAAGCTTAGTTTGTCGTGTGACTCCAGGACAGTCAGAATCACCTGCTTAACCTATGATGATTGCATGGCTTTTGTGAAGATGGAAGGAGACAACGCCCTGACACTTGCCACCCTGAGCTATTTGATGGAAGGATAGCATGCAGGTACAGTGGTACCTTGGGTTGCATACGCTTCAGGTTACAGACTCCGCTAACCCAGAAATAGTACCTGGGGTTAAGAATTTTGCTTCAGGATGAGAACAGAAATTGTGCTCCGGCGGCGCTGCGGCAGCAGGAGGCCCCATTAGCTAAAGTGGTGCTTCAGGTTAAGAACAGTTTCAGATTAAGAATGGACCTCCAGAATGAATTAAGTACTGACCCGGAAACTACAACTAATCCAGAATGCAGCAGATAGACTGGTGACCGGGAGCGGCCGCTGAGACCATATAACACTGGTCTTGAAAGACCTACACTGGCTCCCAGTACGTTTCCGAGCACAATTCAAAGTGTTGGTGCTGACCTTGAAAGCCCTAAACAACCTTGGTCCAGTATATCTGAAGGAGCGTCTCCACCTCCATCATTCTGCCCGGACACTGAGGTCCAGCACTGAGGGCCTTCTGGCAGTTCCCTCGCTGCGAGAAGCCAAGTTACAGGGAACCAGGCAGAGGGCCTTCTTGGTAGTGGCACCTGCCCTGTGGAAGCCCTCCCAGCAGATGTCAAAGAGAAAAATAACTACCAAACTTTTAGAAGACATCTGAAGGCAACCCTGTTTAGGGAAGCTTTTAATGTTTGATGTATTACAGTATTTTAATGTTTTTGGAAGCTGCCCAGAGTGGCTGGGGAAACCCAGCCAGATGGGTGGGGTATTATTATTATTATTAATAATAATAATAATAATAATAATAATAATAATAATAATAATAATAACCACTGTACAATTAATGGCCCCCTGCGATCGTGAAATCAACACACTGTACAATAATGATGTGAGCAATATATGAAAATAATTTGCACATTGAAGCATTCCTCCACATCAAAGTAAAACACTCGCCAGTCCATTTTCCTCCTTCTCTTCATTGCTTTTAAACAAACCAGTGAATACTGTAAATAAATTCCCCTATGGGGGAGGAAAGGACCTTCCCCTCCCTTCAGGCTACAGGCTAGTGATTATGGCGTTGGTTGTTCTGGCTGCCACAGTGGTAGGCTCTCAGGCTTACATGCATTTTGCAGGCCTTCTGGGAGTGCCTTTGCGAATTGAACAAACAAGACGGCAGATGTGTGTTCACATTCCTGCACAGGGAGCCGAATTGCAAGGTCAAGCAAGAGGGGGAGAAGAAAGGGAGCCTTATCAAAGGGACAAGGGCTGTGGTGGCTCGGATTATCTCAGACAGTCCCGCATTGTCAGAAGGACTGACCTTCAGTTGAGCCACCACGCCAGACTCTTCCCTCTGTTGGCTCTTCTTATGGGGAAGATAAAAGGCCCCATCACACCTTTTCAAAAGGATCCAGGCTCTATTGTTCCTGCTTACCTTTGATTTAAACAATGTTGACAAATCCAGCTTCTAACGTCCAAGTCAAAGTGTAGGTGGACGCCAAAGAGATGCCGCTGGTATTTGTCCGTCCAGATTTCGGCTTTCTTGTTTGTGGGAGAGCATCGAGATGCTGCCATTCAAGGAGATACAAGACTTTTTGCGCTGCATTTTGGACTGGCAAAAACAGACACCTAAGGGCAACTGGTGCCTGTTTTTAGACGCAGCTCATGTTGATGCAGAGTTGGACGACGGTTACTCAAGGACAGAGGCAACTTCACCTATCATGGCTTGGATGGACACAGAGAAACTGTTCCAACCAGGTGTGACCATATTGTCAGAACTCTTCCAGGTGAGGCTAACAATGGAATGTCTGATTCAAAAGGGGGATGATTATGATGATTACATTTCTATCCCACATTTTTCTCCAAGGAGCTCAATATGGCATACATGGTTCTCCTGCTCATTATTTAATCCAAACAACAGTCCTGTGAGATAGGTGAAGCTGAGAGGCAGTGACTGGCACAAGGCCACTCATGGCTGGGAGGGGATTTGAACCCTGGTCTCCCAGGTCCTAGCCTGACACTCTACTCAGATTCCAACTTTGAAAAGTTGGAAGAGGTCTGGGGAAATATGGAGGAGACCTGTAGAAAGTTGAGAGAGGAGAATATGACCAAGTAGGTTTCCTTGACTGACCTAAATGATCCCAGGAAAGTCAAGGCTGAAGAACTGAAGAATGGATAACCCTTTCCTCCACTCTGAGACCAGCAGGAACCCAAAAGCTTTTATGACAATTATGGTGTCAAGTTGGTGTTGTTTAGAACGAACACGGACACCCAGAGCTCACAGGACCATGACAGGTTGTCTGTACATCTCAGAAAAGGGCTACCCATGATCAAGGGCATGGAGCAACTCCCCTGTGAAGAAAGATTGCAGCGTTTGGGACTCTTTAGTTAATGAAAAGTCGAGCAAGAGGCAATATGATAGAAGCTTCTATAAATGAAGCATGGTGTGAGAACATGGAAAGAGAAAAGTTATTCTTCCTCTCTCATAACACGAGAACTCGGGGAAATCCAATGAAGCTGAATGTTGGAAGATTAAAGGTAAAGGGACCCCTGACCATTAGGTCCAGTCGTGACCGACTCTGGGGTTGCAGCACTCATCTTGCTTTATTGGTCGAGGGAGCCGGCGTACAGCTGGTCATGTGGCCAGTATGACTAAGCCGCTTCTGGTGAACCAGAGCAGCGCACGGAAACGCCGTTTACCTTCCCGCTGGAGTGGTACCTATTTATCTACTTGCACTTTGGCATGCTTTCGAACTGCTAGGTTGGCAGGAGCAGGGACTGAGCAACGGGACCTCACCCCGTCGCGGGGATTCGAACTGCTGACCTTCTGATCGGCAAGTCCTAGGCTCTGTTGTTTAACCCGTGTCCCTGTTGGAAGATTAAGGACAGATAAAAGAAAGAAAGTGCATTGTTACACTATGGAACTCCCTCCCACAGGAAGCAGTGGTTGCCACTAACCTGGGTGGCGTTAAAAGAGGGCTGGACAGAGAATTATGGCAGGAGAAACTGATGGACTATGCAGAACTGGCAAAATTGACACATAAATTATGGGACAAGGATAACTGTGACTTTAAAGAGGAATGGGAACCTTTTACAAAGTACCTAAAGATGCAACAAAGTGAATTGACTCCTTGGCAGGCTTTGAATAAACACTCACAAATTTCTTATTGATAAAAATTAGTTAGATAAATTAAGGACTTATACAATTCTGTAACATGCAGAGAATAGCATTTATAGAGAAACCAGAGATTGGAACTGAGAGAAGTCGGGGCGGGGCGGGGCGGGGAGGGCGGGTTGTTTATGGGAGGGAGGGGGGAGGGGGGAAATGAGGGTAAAATTAAGGATGATATGTTTGAAGATAATATGTTTTGTTGAATTACATAATAAAAAAATTATATATATATATATATAAAAGAGGACTGGACAAATTTGTGGAGGAGAGGGCTATTGCTGGCTACTAGCCATGATGGCTCAGCTATGCCTCCACAACTGGTGGCAGCAATGCAATCCAGCTTGTGAAAACCACAAGACAATGTTCTTGTGCTGGGATCCTGCTTGTAGGTTTCCAGTGGGCATCAAGTTGGCCACTGTGAGAAGAGGATGCTGGACTAGATGGGCTACTGGCCTGATCCACCCCTCGGAGCCAACCTCGAAGACAGAGAAGGGGAGAAAGAAGTTCCTAACTTTCCCCTGTTAAATCTTGGGCTTCCACCTTCCCTTATTGATACCACCACAGCCAACAAGATGGGGCATCCTTTGGTGGAGAATTGAGCTCAGCATAACAGAAGGCAGCAACTGTCAGGAAGACTCTGGTGGATTGCACCCAGCTGGAGCTGGGGACACAGCTCCTCTTGCACGAAAGATCTGTACCATTGGTAATTGATTTTATTTTTTTTATTTTTGGTGGTGGCTGATATCAGAGTCAGATCGCCTTGTTCTCCCATGTCTCTATTTGCAAGCTGTGTATTTGTTAAACTAATTGACTCGCCGGGACTGCTGCTGCTGGTGGTACAGTTTAGGATTAAACACACAAAGGAGGGAGAAAAGGAAATGGGGGGCTTAGGCTGGTGTGTGTGTTTGTGTGTGTGTTTCTAAGCTTCCACCTGTAAATCCATATCATTGGAGGCTAACTTAAAAAGGGAAGGGATGCCCCCCCTCTTACACACACCATATGCAGGTGGCTGCCTGGGAAAAGCGTTTGCCAGCGAGAGCATCTGCTTAAAAGCCTCCAAATGTTCAAGATGTTTACGAACCAGAGATAATATCTCTTCCCCTCCTGTCACTCACCTCGTCTCAGCTAAGCAGGAAAAATAAGGGAAGGAAATTGCACGGAGGAAACGAAAGGAAGTTGGCCAGGTTGCTCGAAGTCTTGTATATATTGCGGGAAATGGGATGGGGAGGTGGTGGCCAAGGGGTAAGTGCTCTGAGCAGCACGAGGCGTGGGTGTGAATTCAAAGCAGAGCTTCCGGCTTTGAAACTAATTCACTGCAAACAGGATCCCGGAGTTGCCTGCCTTATCAGCCCGCGAAGCGACCTCCTCCTTGTAGGTTTGCTGGAGGAATTTGTGCTCTGGCAAATTCCTACACCGAACGACCTGATCGGAATCTCTTGGATGAACAAGGGGGAACTCAGCTACCCAGAGGCTTTCGCAATTCTCTGAATTTTGTAATGCTGTCCTTGGCACTGCCATTGTATTGAGATAGGTGTTTAAATACGTACAGTGGTACCTCGGGTTACAAATGCTTCGGGTTACAAATGCTTCAGGTTACAAACTCCACTAACCCGGAAGTAGTACCTCAGGTTATGAACTTTGCCCCAGGATGAGAACGGAAATCATGTGCCGGTGGTGCGCCAGCTACGCGCCGGCAGTGGGAGGCCCCATTAGTGAAAGCGCGCCTCAGGTTAAGAACGGTTTTGGGTTAAGAATGGAGCTCCGGAACGAATTAAGTTGGTAACCTGAGATACCACTGTATTTGGAGAGAGGATGCACATTTAAATTCATATTTTGAGAGGAAATGATGGACGTTCAGGATGCTTGAGGAATTAGAGCTTTGTGAATTCTTCGTGTACGTTCTTTGTTTCTTCAGCTTGTAAACCGCCTTGAGTATTGTAAGATAGAAAGACGGTATACAAATTAAAAGAGATGGTGACGATGATGAATTCTGATGCAGAATAAAGTACATTCCAGGACACTCAGGTAAACTGCAAGCAGTTCACTGGGACATCATCCCAGGTGTGTTTGGGACTGCAGGTTTGTTTAGCAACCAGCGCTAGCACTTCCTACGCGTCCTGACCCAGCCCTCGCTGGAAAACAATATCTTAAAATAGTTTTAAAATGCGGGCTTTTTTTAAAAAAAAGAGAGAAAATGTTTTGAGACATAGCATTTTGAGGGAAATACATATTTGAACACAGATTCCCATGCAGATTTTAAAAAAGAAAATATTTCAGATTAAGGCAAAGATGTGATTGAACAGATTGATGGGTGAACATGTGAAGAGATGGTTGCTGGATATATTATGTAACCATCCCTAGTTAAGTAACCAATTTAAATATGCATTCTGAGAGGTTGTTTCTTTTAAAAATCATGGGTTATTGTAGAAATGCAATGGAACAGAATTAAAAATGTGGGAAACATGCCAAAGTGTCCCAGAATGGAAATCACTAAGCATATCTCTCCAATCCTCCAATCTTTCCCCCTACCTACTAACTCAGACCCTCTATCTTGACAACAAGAACTAATAGATAAACTCCCAGCTTCAGAGCTCCCAGCACAAACGCAAAAGGGACTGACAAAGGCTACCTTTAAACATATGCCTCTAAACATATGCTTCTGCTTCCCTAGAAAAAATCTGTGTACGTTTGTTTGTGTGCATGCATTCAAAGGGTGTGTGGTTGGATCCTTGGCTTGTGGGCCAGATCCTGCCCAGAGCCAGGATTCCTCAGGCTTTGGGTCCCTTCACACCCCTCAGCAAGGAGCAGATGAAGAGGAAAAGTGCTTTGATGTCGTGCAAAGTTTGCGATTGTGCTTCCTCCCTCCACAAGAAGTTCAGAGCAGAGGAGTCAGCAGAGAAGTAGACTTGTTCTTTGCAAATATGCAATAAGCCGTTTTCAATTGCATGCATGGAGTTTTCGAGATTAAATTGCATTTTTGAAGTTCGAGACTCGCAATAGCTGCAGGGCAGCGTTTGCAGTTCAGCATTGATGCTATTTTCATCCTTCGGCTGAATTTATTGAGCCCTTTTTGCCTTTTACATAGGCAGAGGTGAACCTTGGCATCTCCAATATCAGTGACGCCCTATGTGACACCAAAATTTGGCCCCTTTTGCCGACGGCACCGGCCACGCTCCCCTAGATCTGCCTAAAAGGTGATGGAAAGAACTCCTCCCACCCCTTCAAACTTTATATATATATATAAAATGCCTGTGAAGAACATGGAAGGTGCAACTTGAATGGGGTTACCAAGAATTAAACTTATGCCTATGTTTCCATGGGAAAGGGGTCCCTATGCAAAGGGTGTGTGATTGTGTGTGGATGTGTCCCAGTCTTCCTCTGGGTCTGGTCCTGGCTACTGAAATGTGGCCCCAACTGCTTTACACAGGAGTTGCGTTCACTATGGCCACTTCTTGGCCACTTCTACCCCTTTGCACCAGTCCAGTTCTGCAGCTGGGAACTCTGGCTCAGAGTCTTGAGTTTGAGACGGCCAAGGAGGGAGTTTTCCCTTTGCTCTTGAAAGCTAGTCCATATGACACCCCCACAAGTTCAGCTTCTGCCCTAAACCTCCACATTGCATTGTATTCCCATAATTACAGTTTGAACACCTCCCAACCTTTCAGAGCCTAGGACTTGCCGATCAGAAGGTTGGCGGTTTGAATCCCCATGACGGGGTGAGCTCCCGTTGCTTGGTCCCTGCTCCTGCCAACCTAACAGTTCAAAAGCACGTCAAAGTGCAAGTAGATAAATAGGTACCACTCTGGCGGGAAGTTAAACAGCGTTTTCGTGTGCTGCTCTGGTTCCCCAGAAGCGGCTTAGTCATGCTGGCCACATGACCCGGAAGCTGTACGCCGGCTCCCTCAGCCAATAAAACGAGATGAGCACCGCAACCCCAGAGTCGGTCACGACTGGACCTAATGGTCAGGGGTCCCTTTACCTTTAACCTTTCATGAGTTTTGGACCAGGCAAGGCATATCTTAGGGTTGCCATACATCTTAAATTTCCTGGACATTACTGTGGGATTCAACAGACGAAAACAGTGTCTGGGCGGAAATCGTTTTAACGTCTGGGAAAATCTGGATGTATGGCAACCCATGTCAGAAGTCCCTTAAAAAAGCTCAACAACTTTGCCAATGAATAGTTCAAGAAGCATTGTGCCCAGATTTTAACTTTTTGAAATCTGGCAACCCTACCATATTTGCATCTTCAGTGCAAATGTTATTCCTGAAATAGCATTGTCAAGAAACAAGCAAACCAAAAGAATAAAACAGCAAAGGACTCTTTTGAAAGATCATCATAACAATATTTTGAACATCTATATAGTAACAGCATGAAAATGCACATTTATTTTGCACATGTATATGCACAAAGAATAGCCCTGCAAGACGAATTAGGCAGGCATTCAAATGAAAATAGATAGCAATTTTTAAAAAAGTTTCTTATACCTCCTTTTGCACCGACAGAGCGAGCCAATACCTGCCTACTTGGAAATAACTGATCCTGAGGTCAATGGAAGCTACTCCCAGATTAGTGTGAATAGCATTGCAGCCTGAATATTTTATCCTCATACATTTTATAATCAGATCTTCCTCCCTCCCTGTTTTCCTCCCTGAAAAGTTTTCAAAACATTATCCCTTTAAGAAGTTCATAAATAACCACCCAGCACCCAAAGATTTCCTATTAAAATCCTGAACATATGCTACTTAGGAAAAAAATATTTCAAAGCAAAATTAGCTGATAACGAAAGAATCCCATAAAGACCTATCTTTCCAATCATCCGGTATTTCTTTTGTAATTTCCTCAGAGATCCAGGAAGGATTTTTCCAGATGTCTCTGTTCCTTCCAGGTGGCATGTTCAACGGAATTTGGAGAACAGCCAATGATACTCTTATTCTTTTGCCTTTTCTTTTCTTTTCCTTTTTCAAATCAGGAGAGCCAAAGAACAGAAAACTCAACGACATGTTGGGAAGATCTGAAGGTAGGAAAGGAAGAAGAGATGAGCTGCTTGCCCATAGCTAACAGGGAAGGTTCTTTTGTCTTGCAAACCTTCAGAGACTCTCATTTCTCCCATCATTATCTGGAAGTGGACAGTGTGCAGTTAAGCTATGGAACTCACTCCCACAGCAGGCAATGATGGCCACCAACTTGGATGGCTTTAAAAGAGGATTAGACACATTTATGGAGGACAGTGTTATCACTCTGCCTCCATGGTTGGAGGCAGCAACACCTCTGAATACCAGTTACTGCTACTACTACTACTAAAGGTAAAGGTAAAGGTACCCCTGCCCGTACGGGCCAGTCTTGACAGTCTCTAGGGTTGTGCGCCCATCTCACTCAAGAGGCCGGGGGTGAGCGCTGTCCGGAGACACTTCCGGGTCACGTGGCCAGCGTGACAAGCTGCATCTGGTGAGCCAGCACAGCACACGGAACGCCGTTTACCTTCCTGCTAGTAAGCGGTCCCTATTTATCTACTTGTACCCGGGGGTGCTTTCGAACTGCTAGGTTGGCAGGCGCTGGGACCGAGCAACGGGAGCGCATCCCACCGCGGGGATTCGAACCGCCGACCTTTCGATCGGCAAGCCCTAGGCGCTGAGGCTTTTACCCACAGCGCCACCCGCGTCCCACTACTACTACTACTAATTTTTTATTATTTATACCCCACCCTTCTGGCTGGGTCTCCCCAGCCACTCTGGGCGGCTTCCAACAGAATATTAAAAACAATACAGCATCAGACATTAAAAACTTCCCTAAACTGGGCCGCCTTCAGTTGTCTTTTAAAAGTAAAATAGTTGCTTATTGCCTTGACATCTGCTGGAAGGGCATTCCACAGGGTAGGTGCCACGACCGAGAAGGCCCTCTGTCTGTAACCTCACTTCTCGTAATGAGGGAACCACCAGAAGGCCCTCGGAGCTGGACCTCAGTGTCTGGGCAGAACGATGGGGGTGGAGACGCTCCTTCAGGTATACTGGACCGAGGCTGTTTAGGGCTTTAAAGGTCAGCACCAACACTTTGACTTGTGCTCGGAAACGTACTGGGAGCCAATGAAGATCTTTTAGGACCAGTGTTATGTGGTCTTGGTGGCCGCTCCCAGTCACCAGTCTAGCTGCGGCATTCTGGTTTAATTGCAGTTTCCGAATCACCTTCAAAGGTAGCCCCACGTAGAGCGCATTGCAGTAGTCCAAGCAGGAGATAACTAGAGCATGCACCACTCTGGCAAGACAGTCTGCGGGTAGGTAGGGTCTCAGCCTGTGTACCAGATGGAGCTGGTCAACAGCTGCCCTGGCCACAGAATTGACCTGTGCCTCCATGGACATCACAGGAGGGGAGAGTGCTCCTGTGCTCGATTTCTGCTTACTAGCTTCCCATAGGCATCTGGTTGGCCAGTGTGAGAACAGGAGCATGGACTAGATGGGCCATTGGTCGGATCCAGCAAACTCTTCTTACAAATCAGGACCAGAGTGACATGTGACGCCAAACCCCTGAGATTGTACCCCAAGATAATAGCCCTTCAAGAGAACATGAAAAATAAATGGATCCAAATGAGATGTATCTTCCTGAATCTCAACTCCCAACGTCACCATAGAGTTATCCACAGTAGCAATTTCAAGAAGCCAGCCTCAAGGCTTGCTCCACACACCACTGCAGTCACCACTTGCCAGAATGAGACCCCTGCATCAGAGTCCCCTAAACTTTTAGTTGCTGCGGGGAAGTTGCTGATGCAACATCTCCACACACCTATTCCCAGCCCATTGTGCCTCTCTCGCTCAGGACTAAGGCTTCTGACAATCTTGAACACCAACCCTGCCTGGGTTGAAGGGCAAAGAGAAGACACCATTGAATGAAATATCTTTCTGATTTACAATGTCAATGGGCCCTTCCCACAGACTTCTCAGAATCCCTTTGGATGTGAAAATTACACAGTACAGTGCTGGGAAATGCATGCATGCTAACATCAACCTGGCATTGTGAAGCTGGGAAAAAAAATCATGGCGCAACATTACCCCATTTCTTCCAATGTGCACATTTTTGCCTAATATACACATTTTTTTTTTTTGCAAAGCAATTTCCCCTAATAGACTTTGTTGTATGTAATTTTCACTAACATATGCATTTTAATGCATGCATTGCCCCAATATATATCTTAGTTGGAGAACTGCAGCACAAAATTCGGAGAAATGTGAATTTCTAAGACACATTCTGTTTTGCTTTGCAGTTCGATGAAGGAATAGGCGAGCTTGCACTGTGAGCTGCATTGATTTTCTCTACCACCATTTGAATAACGTTGTGTGTGTGTGTTGTGGGGGTTGGGGCTGGAGGGGCGGGGGAGTGAAGCATGTATGCTTCCTTGAGCTCCTTGGGGGAAAGGTAGAAAATAAAGGCAACAATAACATAAAGACATTTCTCAGGGTTCAGGGATGAATCCTGGCTCAAATCAAGTCCCTGGCAAGGAGAGCAGGCTGTTTTGACAGCATAAGAGCCCCAGAAAACCGTATGTGCAGGATTGAATCTTTTTTAAAAAGTGGACAGGTTGAAGGAACATGGGAGGAAGAAATAGGGTGAGTGAGAGAGAGTGATAGATTCTTTATCAAAGCAGACTTCAGCCATTTCCGCTTCCCCCCTCCTCAATTATTTACCCTTTGGCGCTGTGGATGAGAGAGAAACTATATTTGAAATGAGACAACAAGGCTCACAAAGAGGGAGGAGGGAAGACTAAATGTATTTCCAAGGCATGCAATATGAGGCAGGAAAGCCAGTTGGGGAGAGGGGCAAGACAGATAAGTTCTTGGAATGAACTTGGTGCATCCTCAGCCGCCACCAAACAACAAGAAATTGATCTAGACCCTGCTACTGGAGAGGAAGGGGACGCGGGTGGCACTGTGGGTTAAACCACAGAGCCTAGGACTTGCCGATCAGAAGGTCGGTGGTTCGAATCCCTGCGACGGGGTGAGCTCCCATTGCTCAGTCCCTGCTCCTGCCAACCTAGCAGTTCAAAAGCACATCAAAGTGCAAGTAGATAAATAGGTACCGCTCCGGAGGGAAGGTAAACTGTGTTTCTGTGCACTGCTCTGGTTCACCAGAAGTGGCTTAGTCATGCTGGCCACATGACCCAGAACCTCTACGCCGGCTCCCTCGGCCAATAAAGCAAGATGAGCGCCGCAACCCCAGAGTCGGCCACGACTGGACCTAATGGTCAGGGGTACCAATACCTTTACTGGAGAGGAAAGGCAAAAGGGGAGAGAGGAGGTTTTTAAACAGAGGTGGGATGGCCAGAGATTCTTCTGAGATTCCTGCATTGCAGGGGGTTGGAATAGATGACTCTGGGATCCCTTCCAACCCTACAATTCCATGCTTCTACGAGGGGACACCGTATATACACACATCCTCAAGCAAGGACATCAAATTATTGATCCTCAAGCTTGCATTGTGCTGAAACCCATCCTCCAATTTCTTGGAGTTTTCTCACAGATGGGCTGGTGGTTCAGCTCTCTTCACACTAACCATGCACTGTAACCCTGGTTGTGCTTTGTCTGGGATTGCTAAATCATGACCATGGGTTTGAACTACAAGCTGAGACAAACTATGGGTTAGTTAAGCCTGGCAGAGAAGTAAGACAACCAGGGGGGAGGGAAGGGCCCACAATATTATCTCCTGGAATCTGTGTGCTTGCAATGGCTACCAACCATGATGACTATGCTCTGCCGTCATAGTTGAAGGCAGCAATGCTTCTTCATACCAAACATGGAGACAGGTGGAGAATGCTCTTGCGCTCAGGTTCTACCTGTCGGGGCATCTGGTTGGCCACTGAGAGAACAGGATGCTGGACTAGATAGGCCACTGGCTTGATCCAGGAATCTGTTCTTATATTCATATGTTCTGTCCATTCACACTAAGCTATGGTTTGGCTTAGTGCAGCATGCAGAACAGGGCACTGGTTTGGGATGGCAGGCATCCCTGTGAATGCTGTGATGTATGTGCTAAGATACGTATAGTATAGTATAGGTCCGTATAGTTAAAGCTATGGTTTTCCCAGTAGTGATGTATGGAAGTGAGAGCAGGACCATAATGAAGGCTGATCACCGAAGAATTGATGCTTTTGAATTATGGTGCTGGACTGAAGATCAAACCTCTCCATTCCGAAGGAAATCAGCCCTGAGTGCTCACTGGAAGGACAGATCCTGAAGCTGAGGCTCCAATACTTTGGCCACCTCATGAGAAGAGAAGACTCCCTGGAAAAGTCCCTGATGTTGGGAAAGATGGAGGGCACAAGGAGAAGGGGACAACAGAGGACGAGATGGTTGGACAATGTTCTCGAAGCTACCAGCATGAGTTTGACCAAACTGTGGGAGGCAGTGGAAGACAGGAGTGCCTGGTGTGCTCTGGTCCATGGGGTCACAAAGAGTTGGACACGACTAAACAACAACAATGTGCTAAGATTGCAATTCAACAGACAATGTATTCAGGGACCAAATATCCACCTTGTCCAAATCATTTGTTCTGTCTTCAGGGACAGTAAATTAACTCTGTACTGTCCTCATATATGCAAGTAAGCTTCCACATTATTCCTCCTTTCTTGGATTTTGAGCAATGCTTCTGCAAGCCTGTATTGACCGGCTCTCCAGGGGAGCTATGTATAACTGTGTGATAAACCTGTTACACCTTAATTCAATAATAGCCAAGCGTCAACAGACAAGGTGGCTCTGGCAAGGAGAAAACCCAAGAGGATCCACTTGCTGGCTCCACCCACCTGTCAAAATGGCCCTTGGGGTTTAAGGAGGTGTATCTGGCACATTTTCACATTGAGTGACTCAAGCTACAAGCCAGCTCATGGTGCCTGGAGATCCTCAGGGTGTGGTCTTGTTTAGGGTTCGTTGCTGGAGACTACATTTAGTTTCAGAGAAGATGCATTTACATTTTCTGCAGTTTGGATGATATTCTCGCATGACTGTTGTTCGGCCTTATCAGGAAGCCATGACACATGCTTTAATCTCAGTGTGTTTTTATTAATATGAGATGTTCTGATCAATGTATTCATATTTGTATGTCTGTTTGCATTTTGTCCTTGTTACTGCACAATCTTGAAATGTTGCATTTTATTATGAAATTTCCCGCATGTCTTGCTGAGCAGCTTTCAGCCTGATATACCATGCAAAAAGGGCATATGGTGAACACGAACAAGATAAGGATTATATGATAAAATGGCACAAGATATTAGTACCAATGGGCAGTGCTAGATTACCAAATAGGCAGAGTAGCCACCAGCCAATGGACCCCAACCTTTTATGGGTCCTGCAACAATGGATCTAAATAATATTGATTTGATCTTGAAAGTAAATTACAATCAAGCTTTCTTAGTTCAATGTTATCCCACTAGAGCCCACACACAAGCCCCCCCCCCCCCCGAGATTTCAACTGCCATGGGGCCTTCGCAGAGTTTAATCTGACACTGACAATGGGTGGTAATCAACTAAGTCTTACCCACAGTAGATCTATTGAAATGAATGGACCCAAAATGTTATTGAATACTACCCAACATTCCCATGGGAGTCTGGGGAAATCTGTGTGTCGAAATGCGAAATTTCTCACTAGGTCAAGTGATAAAAGAAAACTGTTTTAAAGTTATGGTGAGGTGGTATATGACTCCTGTTGTATTTAATTTTATATAGAAAACAACTCAGAAGTGTGTTGATGGTGCAGGAAAAAAAATCCAGGTACTAACTTCCATATGTGGTGGGCATGTCCTTTTGCACACAAAAAATATTGGGGAAGCACCTCAAAAGTGATATCTGAAATGCTACAGTATGAGATAGTACTGGAACTATTAAATTTGTTGCCGAACGATATGCCTTACTTAACAAATAATGAGCCCAGAGAACTAACTAGCTAGATGAAAGGAGCAGCAAGATTGTTATAGGATCAAAAACGGAAAGGCCCTGAAACCACCACTGGTGAATGACTAGAGTAATAAACTCTGGGAACTAGCATTAATGTCAAAATTAACATTTTGTATAAGGTCAGGAGAAATGGGTATTGAACAGAACAAATTCATGGAAATGTGGCGTCCTTTTATGTCATATTGTTAGAGAAGCCATCTCCCCATTGACCAGCATGGCTCTGATATGTTTTGATGAGCAGCTAGATGGTGTTTTCAATAATTAGAAGTACATTAGTTGTGACAAAGGAAATGAAAAAGAAGATAACGTTATGGAGATGAATAGCTTTATTAAATACCAATACGATTTACACAAAAAGCACACTGCATTTTCTGCCCGTGTCACTTATTTTGTATCTTTAATGGACGTATGCAATATATGGGAAAACTTTGCTAGAAACTGAAACAGGTTTGTACATATATATGGAATAAAGAATGAAAAAGTAGCATAAAGGTAGATGGTGTTGAAGAAATGTGCATTAGGGCAAAGGTGAGCCTGATCCTGATACCCTTCTATGTGCATGAAGACGAGGTCTGAACAGGACCTAAAATGTGGCAGAAAGTGAACAGGTATGCAAAATGCATGCCCACCACACTTTTCAAGATGAGCTGGGCACCTTTGACTAGCAAGGATCAAGAGTAGGTGCAATGACTGGATGTCTACAGGGCACAGAAAGATGTACAGTCATACCTCAGGTTACAAATGCTTCAGGTTGCGTTTTTTCAGGTTATGGACGCGCCGAAACCCAGAAGTACCGGAACGGCTTACTTCCGGGTTTCGGAGGTCACACACGTGCAGAAACACTAAATCATGCTTTGTGCATGTGCAGAAGCGCTGAATCGCAACCCACGCGTACACAGATGCGTCGCTGCGGGTTGCGAACACTGCGGGTTGTGAACGTGCATCCCGCACAGTTCACGTTTGCAACCTGAGCGTCCACTGTACTTGTTTATATTGTAAACCACCCTGTGATCCTCAGATGAAGGTCAGAATAGAAAACAAGCAAACAAGAAACAAGCAAACAAATGAAATCCCCCTATCATGTACATACATACATGCATACACACACTGTGTACTCCCTCCCTCTAGACACATCCATATCCTCCCAATGGGCTATATTCAACCACTAGTATGATGAGATTTCACCCCTCCCCTCTCACTGTGGGAGCCCCGTACCCAGACCTGTTTGAGAGGGTTGAAAGGACCCCCAGAGCAGAATTGTTAAAAGGCACTTATAATGGTTGCAAGCCACACAGAATTGCTGCTAGCCTCTTAGAGGTTTTCGTTTTCTTTTTTTACAATCAAGTGATACATACATATTGTTAAACAAATAACATATATTTAGGAGGCACACAGGAGGAGGTGAGGGAGAGCTTGTTCCATTGCACATGGAGAAATTGTTATGAGCAAAGGGGAAAAGAAAGAGGAGATTCGGGAACCACCTGCATTCTCTGCCTGCAGGGCGAGAGCCAAGGATTCAAGTCCTGCCAATTAGCTATGTAGATATCTTCATTGGGAAAAGATGGCAGCATTTTTTGGGAGGGTGGGGCAATGAAAAGTCCTTTGCTGAGCATCTGCAGCCCATGGCACTTTTCCTCTGGCATTCACAGTGTGGGGGGAATGGCTGCTGCCTGAGTTGCAATCTTCGCGGGCGACGGACGCTGTGGCTTGCGTGTTCATGCCTCCCTGGTGCAATGGAGAGCGCCATGCCTTACACGAGTCAATGGCTTGTATGAGTTATACTGCTATTATGTTATAAGTAGGACTGATGGATTACAGAAGGCTGCAATAGATCCTGCTCATGGCATTCGGATTCCATTTGCAACCCCCCTCCCCTCTAGTATATAGGGAAAGATTTTTCTCTTTTCTTTTCTATAAAAAGTTTTGTGTGTGTGGAGGAGGGGGTAGAATGGTCAGGAGGAGGAAAAGGCAGGGTAAGAAGGACTGGACCAAGAAGCATTGCTGAACACAATCAGGGAGGAGTCGCCATGCTTAGGAGGAAATGCTAAAAGGTAAAGAGATTGGGTTGGTTTTATTTTTTAGTTTGGGGTGTATGTGGAACGAAGGATAGTGCTTGACATCTGTTCCAGCAGGCCTTTGGCCAAGGCACAGTCTGACTCCATCCTTTGGTAATCCTCATAGCCATTTTATATAAACTATGTTACTTTTATTGTTGTTAGCCACTCTGAGCCTGGCTTCGGCTGAGGAGGGTGGAATATAAATTATTATTATTATTATTATTATTATTATTATTATTATTATTATTATTAGTGTGTGTGTGGAGGGGCGCACACATAGAGAGACTCCTCTTTCCATTGTGGTCTTAAGGAGATTGCTTTATTGTCCAATATAATGAGGAAAGTTTTTATTTCTTATGTTTGTGCAACAGATTTTACACTTTGCTAAACTGCTCAGAAGTATGTCTTGGCATTAAACAGTACGCTGAGCCGTTGATGTGCACAATAACTGGCTATTGTGAACATTCACCAGGTCTCATTGAAAAGGTGCACATGCTCCTTCAGGGAAGAGGGAATTATGCATGTTCCCCAGTCGAAATACATAACCCCCAACAGGCCTTGGGATATGTGTATTTCATGGCTGAGTGTTGGAAGAGTTTGGATTTGGATTTGATATCCCGCTTTATCACTACCTTAAGGAGTCTCAAAGCGGCTAACATTCTCCTTTCCCTTCCTCCCCCACAACAAGCACTCTGTGAGGTGAGTGGGGCTGAGAGACTTCAGAGAAGTGTGACTGGCCCAAGGTCACCCAGCAGCTGCATGGGGAGGAGCGGGGAAGCGAACCCGGTTCCCCAGATTACAAGTCTACCGCTCTTAACCACTACACCACACTGGCTCTGTTAGACTAAGACCTGGGAGAAACCAGGCTTGAAATCCCCCCACTCAGCCATGAAGCTCACTGGATGTAACTTGGGCCAGTCACTGCCCCTCAGCCTGCCCTACCCCACAGGGTTGTTGCGGGGCTATAACAAATAGTGGTGGGGAAAACCATGTGTGCTTGCCTTGGGCTCCTTGGAGAAAGCAGTGGGATTTTAACACAATAAAATAAATAAGAAAAATTAAGCCCCAAATTCTGCAGCCTCTGTCTTACAGCAGACCTAGCCTTGCCCTGCTGAAATGCATATCACTTTATCCCGCAAACTGGCATTTTCTTAGAGTGCAAATGGCCACCATCCCTGACCACTGGTTGAGGCCTTACGCTTCGTAAATTTGTCTACTAAATGCTGAAACATCCCACCCCTGGTCATTTCAATATATTGCTTTATGGGTACTTTATTGCTGCTTTATGTAATGTTATAACCCACATGGAGTTCTTGTTCAAAGAAGAAAGATGGAAGATATATTTAAAGAATAAATAAAATCAATATGGCACGTCTTGTGCTTATGGATTCCCCTGGAAAACACTGTGTGGAAAAGTCTGTTTCTACACCCGCTTTTAGTTCCAGCTTCGCAGCCTCCATAATTCTTCCCTATAGTCAAAGAACACTGTATCTATAATGGGTAATTTCCCTCTGGAAATGTGTTCTTTCCCTGGCATGAAGGGGGGAGAAGCCATTGGCCGAAGAGATATGGGATCTTATGGCTCAGGGATATGTTCAATACTTTTTCTGTTCGACATAACTAAACGTCCGGGAAAGGAGCGAGCAGGGGGGATGAATGGCTATAAAATCCTCTCCTGTCACATCTGATTTAGTAAATGAAGTTGGATGACCCGACAGAAAGCAAAACAAGTTAAAATAACCAGCGCCTTTAATACATTTCCCATGCCAGGCCGACGTGGCAAAGATATTAACAATCAAAGGGAGCGTCGCGGAGGTCTACAGCTTGCCCATCCATCTTAGCCACGCCAGATGAAATGGAAATCCAGAGACTGCTGATACAAGGAGTCTAAATTCTGAGACTCAGGCGAAGCTCAGTCATCTCGGAAATGGGAAAGCGAATATGGTGCTGAGAGCTTTCGCTACCCAGCGGTTCCTGCTTTCATCAGCTGAATGGCAGTCCCTTATCATTGCCCTGAAGGGACGTGGGTGGCGCTGTGGGTTAAACCACAGAGCCTAGGGCTTGCCGATCAGAAGGTCGGCGGTTCGAATCCCCGCGATGGAGTGAGGTCCCATTGCTCGGTCCCTGCTCTTGCCAACCTAGCAGTTCGAAAGCACGTCAAAGTGCAAGTAGATAAATAGGTACCGCTCCGGCGGGAAGGTAAATGGCGTTTCCGTGCGCTGCTTTGGTTCACTAGAAGCGGCTTAGTCATGCTGGCCACATGACCTGGAAGCTGTACGCCGGCTCCCTTGGCCAATAAAGCGAGATGAGTGCCACAACCCCAGAGTCGGCCACGACTGGACCTAATGGTCAGGGGTCCCTTTACCTTTACCTCGGGTTGAGAACTTCACTCGTTCTGGAGGTCTGTTCTTAACCTGAAACCGTTCTTAACCTGAGGTACCACTTTAACTATTTGGGCCTCCTGCTGCCACTGTGCCGCTGCTGCACGATTTCTGTTCTCATCCTGAAGCAAAGTTCTTAACCCGAGGTAATATTTCTGAGTTAGCGGAGTCTGTAACCTGAAGCATATGTAACCTGAAGCATATGTAACCTGAAGCATATGTAACCTGAGGTACCACTGTACTATCATTGCCCTGACTCCTCCCACTGGTCTTGATAGACAGGGCCTTTCAAGGTTTTTTTTAGCCTCCTCTTCCAGGGGTAGGAGACAGCCCTCCCTCCCGATCTAGCTGGCAAAGCGAAGAATGGCCTCATTGCCCCCCAAAGCAAGTATGCCCACAACAGATGCTGCTAGCACCTGCAAATTACGCAGCACCAAAGACGCGCTGTTCAAACCAGGACAACGTATGACCCCACGCTACGTATGGCTGATGATATCATAATGCCACGTAACAAATCTATAGGGCAGCCGCGTTTGGAATACTGTGCACAGTTCTGGACGCTTCAGGATATTGTAAAGTTGGAAAAGGTTCAGAAAAGGGCAGCCAGAACGATCCAGGGGATGGCGCAACTCGTCTACGAAGAAAAGTTGCTGCGTTTGGGGCTTTTTAGCTCAGAGAAAAGGTGAGTGAGAGGCAAAACGATAGAAGTTTATAACATTAGTTTTTCTCCCTTAAAAAATAGAACTTGTGGCTATCCCATGATGCTGAATGTTGGAGGAGAGCAATGTGTTGGTGTGTGGCATCACAGGCACTTCGGAACTCCCTGGCTATTGACACCAGCATTTGCCTTCACTGTACTCTTTTTGGCGCCTGCCGTGCTCTAGTCCATGGGGTCACAAAGAGTCGGACACGACTAAACGACTATGGTTCATTTTCCTTAGTAACAATTGTGACATTGTTTTATCTTCTTTTGTGAACCCCATTGAGGTTTTTTTTTTTTACTATTGTTAATGGTATATAAATTATATGAAATAAGTAATAAATAAAACATAGTCTGGACCCATCCAATGACATTCTCTTGATGTGCTTGCAGTTATCCAGCGGTGTATAAATATTAAAATTAATAATTATTAATTAATTAATTAATTAAATTTGTATACCACCATATTCCCTTCAGGTATACCTCCATCCCCATCGTTCTGCCCGGACACTGAGGTCCAGCTCCGAGGGCCTTCTGGTGGTTCCCTTGCTGCGAGAAGCCAAGTTACAGGGAACCAGGTAGAGGGCCTTCTCGGTAGTGGCACCCGCCCTGTGGAACGCCCTTCCAGCAGATGTCAAAGAGAAGAACAACTACCAGACTTTTAGAAGCTATCTGAAGGCAGCCCTGTTTAGGGAAGCTTTTAATGTTTAACAGACCATTGTATTTTAATATTTTGTTGGAAGCCGCCCAGAGTGGCTGGGGAAACCCAGCCAGATGGGTGGGGTATAAATAATAAATTATTATTATTCCCACAGTAAATAAATAGATCTATTTTGGACTTTAAACTGGGGGGACAGCCATTTTCAGAGTGGATTTCTAGGAAGTATAGTTTGATACAGTGACATCTCGGCCCCTTCCATCAGCTGCAATTGCCTGACTTCCTTGTGTGGGACAGTTGAAGCCATGCCCAGGAGAGCAGTATAAATTTGCAATGCAGATATGTCCTTAATCCAACAGGAGCAGCAGTTCTGCTCCCCCTGACCCACTTCCTCCTGGGAATTCATGTCCACCACTATCCCTAGAAGCTCACAACGCTCCGTTTTTGTAGTGTGTTTCTATCTAGGTGAGCATGCCTAGCGCCAGGAGTGGAAAGGGGCATAATGGCAGGGAAGCCTCGTTTCGAAGTGGGATGTAAAGTAGTCTCTCTCGTTGATTAGCCTCGTTAAAAAAAAAAATGAAAGAAGGAGGGGAGAGAGAGAGAGCCCACCCTCCTGCCTGGCAAATGAGTTAAAGGAGACTATTTTAATCTCTTTTATTGCATCGCTGAGATGCTTGACTTGGCTTCATTGCCGTCACAGGATGATGTGTACTCTGCGAGTGTATAAAAATATATGAACTCCCAGGACAATATAGTTCAATCTGCTCCGCTATTACCCATCATGCTTGTCTGAGCGTACCACAGCTATTAGGTCTGTTTGAGAACCAGCTGAGACCACAGATGGATCTCCCGCTAAACGCGGAAAGAAGGCGGAATGACATGATATGGAAAAGGGGGCATGGGTCAGGGTGCTGAGGTGTGGAGTTGCCACACCTGTTTTGCCTATATCGAAATCCCCAGGAAAATGTGGAGTCATCAGCCTGGGCAAAACTTCCAAGAAGTTTCTAGGGAAGTTTCTACAAGATGTTGTTGTTATTTAGTCATTTAGTCGTGTCCCGCTCTTCGTGACCCCATGGACCAGAGCACGCCAGGCCCTCCTGTCTTCCACTGCCTCCTGCAGTTTGGTCAAACTCATGCTGGTAGCTTCGAGAACACTGTCCAACCATCTCGTCCTCTGCCGTCCCCTTCTCCAAGTGCCATCAATCTTTCCCAACATCACGGGATTTTCCAGGGAGTCTTCTCTTCTTATTATGTGGCCAAAGTATTGGAGCCTAAGTCCTTCCAGTGAGCACTTAGGGCTGATTTCCTTCAGAATGGAGAGGTTTGATCTTCTTGCAGTCCATGGGACTCTCAAGAGTCTCCTCCAGCACCAGAATTCAAAAGCATCAATTCTTTGGTGATCAGCCTTCTTTATGGCCCAGCTCTCACTTCCATACATCACTACTGGGAAAACCAGAGCTTTAACTATACAGTGGTACCTCAGGTTAAGTACTTAATTCATCCCAGAAGTCCATACTTATCCTGAAACTGTTCTTAACCTGAAGCACCACTTTAGCTAATGGGACCTCCTGCTGCTGCCGCGCCTCTGGAGCACGATTTCTGTTTTCATCCTGAAGCAAAGTTCTTAACCTGAAGCACTATTTCTGGGTTAACGGAGTCTGTAACCTGAAGCGTATGTAACCCGAGGTACCACTTTACGGACCTTTGTTGGCAAGGTGATGTCTCTGCTTTTTAAGATGCTGTCTAGGTTTGTCATTGCTTTTCTCTCAATTCTACAAGATACATAGAGTCATATAATTGCAGAGTTGGAAGGGACATCCAAGCATCATCGAGTGTAACCCCCCTGCCATGCAAGAATCACAACTATGCAATCCCTGACATATGGCCATCCAGACTCTGCTTAAAAACTTCCAAGGAAGGAGAGTCCACCACCTTTTGATATAGTCTGTTCCATTGTCAAATAGCTCTGACCATCAGGAGGTTCTTTAGCTCCTTTCTTGCTATTGGTACCCATTGGTTTGGGTCCTCCCCTACAGACCAGGGGGAAACAATCTTGCTCCATCTTCCACATGACAGCTCTTTAGAGAGTTGAAGGTGGCGCTCATATAACCTCTCACTCTCTTGTCTTTTCCAAACTAGAAACATATTCAGTTCCCTCAACGGTTTCTCATAAGGATTGGTTTCCAAACCCTTCATCCTCTTGGCCACCCTCCTCTACACATCATCTAGGTTGTCAATTGGTTTCTTAAACTGTGGCGCCCAGAACTGAACTCCAGGTACCTTGAATGGGACTTGTGTGCATCTTTTGGTTGATCCCAAATCTGATCAAAAATAATAAAATATCTACAGCAGGGCAATCCTTTGATTATGCCCACAGAACTAGCAATCCATGGGGACATGGGGGAGGAGACAAAAAATATGATATTCAGTTCCTGGCGCTGTTAACCATAGATCTTCAGTTAAGAACAGAAGAAGAACCTACTGGATCAAGCCAATGGTTCATTCGGCTCCGCCCAGGCTCCTTCCGATGTCCTGATGTCATGAGTGTGACGTCACACACAAAGCCATACACACAAGACATTGTCCTCTCATCGCCCTTGCAAGATGGCGCCTCTGGTTTAAGAGTAACACAACACGCCACGGAATATGCAATGTTAGGAATATCATTAAAAGATAGAGAAACTAATAATGCCTCACACACATTTGCAAAAACAAGCATACAGTGGTACCTCAGGTTACATACACTTCAGGTTACATACACTTCAGGTTACAGACTCCGCTAACCCAGAAATAGTGCTTCAGGTTAAGAACTTTGCTTCAGGATGAGAACAGAAATTGTGTAGTGGCAGTGGGAGGCCCCATTAGCTAAAGTGGTACCTCAGGTTAAGAACAGTTTCAGGTTAAGTATGGACCTCCGGAACGAATTAAGTACTTAACCCAAGGTACCAATGTAGTTGGTTTTTAAAAATAAAAATAAAAAAGCCACAAACAAATTTGCAGCTTTTATTTTTTTACAAAGCTTAAAAACCATGGAAATTGATATCTTTGCATACCTACTCGAAATGCAAAGCTGATCCCTGATAATACAATTCTTTCTTCCTACTCCCATGCGATCATTGGAAAAACTTGAGCATTTTGATATCCCACCCCCCTTTATTTTTGGGAGTCTATTTTGGATAACAACTGTTTCTTGCTATTTTGTGGCAACTACAGACATGGCTTGGCTGAAAGCAGAGTTTGCAGGCACCGCCGACCAGCTGATTGGCGGCACCTTGGCCAGGCACGGTGCCTTTGCAAGTGCCATGATTGCTGGCTTTGCAAGTGCCGCCAATCAGCTGAGCACCCAGTGCCTTCGCGACACCCTCTCCACCATTTGATTTGATTTCAAACTGAGCAGGCAAAGCAAAACAGGCTGCCCGACATCACTGCAATGTCGAGCAATTGACAGGTGTGTGGCAGCCACCCGCCTGTCAAACGTGGCTTGCGGGCAGTGGGGTAGATAAGAATGCAGCTAGCCAGCTGAATCCTGTTTCCCATCTTTGCTTTATAGATTTTTATATAGGCTCCCTAAGACTCTTAATAGTAACTTGAGTCTGGAGGAACTGGCGGACTCTTGATATTATATGACAGTCCATTATTGTGCATTTCCTATATATTGGTTGCAACTTGCCCTGCATGGTACTGGGGCTCCTTCCAATAAAGGGAAGGATATAAGTTGTGGAAATAAATAAAATAATTCTACAGTGTGTGCAATAGGGCTGGGTGATGTACAGAGCTAACAACTTGCTCATAAATACAAGGATGACAAAGGAGCTTGTGGTGGACTTCAGGAGACAGAAGAGCAATGTCCAGCCACTTTTGATTGATGGGGTCTGTGTGGAGAGGGTAACAACGTTCAGATTTTTGGGCATTGAATTACAAGAGGATCTGTCCTGGAGTGTCAACACAAGGGGGCTTGTGAAGAAGGCGCAGCAGAGACTGTACTTTTTGAGAATTCTAAGGAAAAACCATCTTCCGCAGAAACTGCTGCTTGCCTTTTATCACTGTGCCATTGAGAGCGTGCTCACTTATGGCTTATGTGTGTGGTACGGAAGCTGTACTACCCAGGACAGGATGGGGTTGTGCAGAGTTGTTAAGGCAGCAGAGAGCATTGTTGGCTGCCCACTCTCCACCTTAGAGCAGATTTATGCCACAAGGTGCCATAGGAAGGCACTGGACATAGTAAAAGATCCATCGCATCCTGGTCACTGTCTCTTCGAGCTCCTGCCATCGGGACGGAGATACAGGACGATGAAGACAAGAACGAGCCGTCTTAAGAACAGCTTCTTCTCCAGAGCGATCTCAGCCCTGAATGGGAAGCCTGGACTTTGAAAGTCATCTAATCTTCCTTGCTGTACTATACTGTATTGTTTTAATTAGTGTTTTTATGGAGCAGTCAAGTAATTTCGTTGTCCCTGAGAGGGGGTAATGACAATAAATATATTATTATTATTATTATTATTATTATTATTATTATTATTATTATTATTATTATTATGTATCAATACATAGTCAAATATTGGTTTGAAGTCCACATCATGGTAACGGTTTCATAATATTCGACATGGCAATATATCACAAATCACAATGTGTGCATGTGCTATGTAAAAAATTGTGATGTGACGAAGCTGGTCAATGCTTCCCTCATGATTCCTGCCCCTCCCCCGGTTGCTCTGTACTATAAAACAGTTGGAACAATATGTTAAAGGCACATAAAAATGCATCCGTTTTAGACCTCTAAGTAGTGGCAGTTGCCAGAACATTACACCGCGTGCCTCTACATAGTTACATCCTGATTTCAGACATTGTGATTATATTGCAATGTTCAGCTGGTGATACATTGCAATGTTGAAAACCAGACACTGCCCAGACCTTCTTGCGGCACTTTTGCCAAAGAGGTTGGGTACCACTGATTCCGCGTAAGAAACAAGCAAGGCTTGAGTTTTCCAGCTGCTGCAAATTTACGCAGCCTGGGAGTCATTTTGGACTCACAGCTGTCCATGGAGGTGCAGGTTAATTCTGCGTCCAGGGCAGCTGTCTACCAGCTCTATCTGGTACGCAGGCTGAGAGCCTACCTGCCCGCAGACTGTCTCGCCAGAGTGGTGCATGCTCTAGTTATCTCCTGCTTGGACTACTGCAATGCGTTCTATGTGGGGCTACCTTTGAAGGTGACCCGGAAACCGCAACTAATCCAGAATGTGGCAGCTAGACTGGTGACTGGGAGTGGCTGCCGAGACCATATAACACTGGTCCTGAAAGATCTTCATTGGCTCCCAGTATGTTTCTGAGCACAATTCAAAGTGTTGGTGCTGAGCTTTAAAGCCCTAAACACCCTCGGTCCTGTATACCTGAAGGAGCGTCTCCACCCCCATCATCCAGCCCGGACACTGAGGTCCAGCACCGCGAGCCTTCTGGTGGTTCCTTCACTGCGAGAAGTGAGGTTACAGGGAACCAGACAGAGGGCCTTCTCGGTAGTGGTGCCTGCCCTGTGGAACGCTCTCCCAGCAGATGTCAAGTAAATAAACAACTATTTTACTTTTAAAAGACAACTGAAGGTGGCCCTGTTTAGGGAAGTTTTTAATGTCCGATACTGTATTGTTTTTAATATTCAGTTGGAAGCTGCCCAGAGTGGCTGGGGAAACCCAGCCAGATGGGTGGGGTACAAATAAATTATTATTATTATTATTATTAGTATTATTATTAGGATTTAGATAGTACAACCAAACAGTATCCAATGTTGTGGACGTTGGAATACAGGAAGCTGCCTTACACAGAGGCCAGCCATTCGTCTATCTAGTGCAGTATTGTCCATACTGACTGACAGAGGTTCTTTGGGGTTCCAGGCGTGGGTCTCTCCCCAGCCCCATTTGGGGATGATGAGGATTGAATGTGGGACATTCTGCTATTCTACTACCAAGCTATGACCTTTCCCTAAAAATCTAAGGGGCTGGTGGATTCATATTGGCCAGAGATAGGCAAGGTAGCACATTCAAGGTACTGTTGGACAACAACTCCCATCATCTTTAACCACTGGCCACCTTACCTCCAGATTTAACAAGATATTCATTCAAATTAGGCACTGTTGCGTCCTGGCTGCTAATGTGGATCAAACAGAAAAGTCTGAAAGATTGCCCTCCACAGTTTCTCCCCAAAATTGGCTTGTTATCAAACAGCAACTAATACACAGCCATAGTGTTGAATTGTCACGATGCTGACAAACTTCAGTGCTCCCATTTTGAAGGCCTCTGATTGGTCAGTGGTGCTGTGATTCACAGCAAGCACAAAATCCCCTTCCCCGCTATGAATTCTCACGTGCCTCTACAGCCATAACATTTCAGCCATGGGTAAATGTAGGTTTAAGGCCAAACTTCAGAACTTCAGGGACCAAAATTGATTGAATAAGCTTTCATACTCCTCGAGAAATTAATGGGAAGGAGGGGTTCCATTTCCCATTTTCTCAAAGAAACTGGAAATAAAATATAGATACATATATTTTTCATGTACTTCCAAATATCTCCTCTGCCTGTCAGAGCCCCTGGCGTGGGAGGGGAGCGTTCCCTCGCTATCTGCAACCGCGCAGCTCGTGGCTCAAGCCCCTGCTTATGCAAAACAGGGTCATAAACATGTCTCCGTGTATTTGATAAATCCATCTTCCCCTTGTCATTGTCAGAGAGAAGCCGAGATGATGGGAGATTACGGCGTCAAATCGCCGTGGAAACGCCTGCAGAGTTTATGAATTTTCATAGGACGGGAGTCATCTTTAATAGGAAAGCGGCGCTTAGGAAAAAGGCTGACGACTTCTGAAAGAGCCTGCCTGTTTCGGCAGGGAAGTGGTTATACTGTGTAAATCAAGCTCAGCCTCAGTGTAAATCTGCACCTGCTAGGTATCTTCAGGCCTTGATTGGTTTTTGACCTTGACAGATGGTGGTTAGCCTCCTAGGCAGATGGTGACGCTAGGAATAGCCAATGTGGTGCTCTCCCGATATTATGGACCATCGCTCCCGTTATCCCTGAAAATTAGCCATTTATTTATTTATTGGTTACATTTGTATACCGCCCTTCGTCCGAAGTTCTCAAGGCAGTTTGCAACATAAAAACAAAAAAACCCCACAAAATACAAACTAAGAAGGCAGAGGGCCTTCTCGGTAGTGGCGCCCGCCCTGTGGAACGCCCTCCCATCGGATGTCAAGGAAATAAACAACTATCTGACTTTTAGAAGACATCTGAAGGCAGCCCTGTTTAGGAAAGTTTTTAATTTTTGATGTTCTATTGCAGGGGTCAGCAAACTTTTTCAGTAGGGGGGCGGTCCACTGTCCCTCAGACCTTGTGAGGGGCTGGACTATATTTTGGGAGGGAAAGAAAAAGAACGAATTCCTATGCCCCACAAATAACCCAGAGATGCATCTTTTTAAAAAGCACACATTCTACTCATGTAAAAGCACCAGGCAGGCCCCACAAATAACCCAGAGATACATTTTAAATAAAAGGACACATTCTACTTATGTAAAAACATGCTGATTCCTGGACCGTCCGTGGGCCGGATTTAGAAGGCAATTGGGCCGGATCCGGCCTCTGGGCCTTAGTTTGCCTACCCATGTTCTATTGCGCTTTCTGTTGGGAGCCACCCAGAGTGGCTAGGGAAAGCCAGCCAGATGAGCAGGGTATAAATAAAATTATTATTATTATTATTATTATTATTATTATTATTATTATTATTATTGCTACTATTATTGTAAGAATAAGAACAAGAACAAACCAGTAATTCTGCCTCCCACAAGCACATTTAAAAGGACATAGGATGTTAATCAGCCCCAGGTCTGGTTGAAAATGAACATTTTTGCCTGGTCCCTAAAGGTATGTAATGAAGGTGCCAAGCAAGCCTCTCTGGGGAGAGCATTCCACAAATGGGGAGCCACCACAGTAAAGGCCTTGTGTTGCTGACCTCAGGATCTCTCATGGAGGAGGCACACAATGAAGGGCCCCAGATAATGATCGCAGGGTGCGGGTCAGTTCATATGGAGAGAGGCGGTCCTTGAGGTATTGAAGCATCTGCTAGGCATGCAAAACCTGTTTCAGTCCCTGATGGCATCTCCAGTTAGGCCTGGGTCCCCCCCCCACCTGAAACCTCAGAGAGATCCTTCCAGTCCATGTGGACAATACTGAACTATCCTAAGATATAGTAACCAAATTGTGTATGGTAGTTCCTCCGATCAGGGAACCGGTTTTCATCTATGTTTAGATACAGTTGGATGCCATTTTGAATCAAGATGGCGGGGCGGACCTTTCAAAACTGCACTGATTTTAACTATTGATTTCAAAGCTGCACTGATTACAGTTACTAATATCAAAACTTCTCTGAGTTTTTGGGTTTCCTAGAATTCTCACGCAATGCTGGGCACACAGCTGTCAGCATTCTATAAATCTGAAAACACACTTTGATTGGGATGCTGTTTTTTCTTCTTCTTCTAAATGTTTCCTCCAAATAAAAATATTTATCGATTAAACAACCTTGGTGCTGACGGGGGAAGGGGGGGTAGAGAAGGAAACTTCAGGCACTTTTCTTTTACTGACCCTATAAAACCCAAACAAAATCCATGCCTCTGCTATTCCTCCTGAATGATTTTTGCATTGCATTTAACAACTTATCGGGGATTTGGTTGGACATAAAGCTTTTCCTTGTAGTAGGTGAGTTTGCTCATTCAGATGCTCAGCGCTGCTTTCATGGCATTGACTGGGTTGTCAGGTTGAGTTTTGCATGCTTGCAACAAGAATTCATGAACTTGGTAGAGACCTCAAGGCAAGCAGCTGTACCAAAACAGGTTTTCCTGTGTCTAAAAAGTTTTAGGGGTGATGCCTTGTCCCGCTTCTATTTAACTCTCTCAAGGAACAAACTCTTGGGATACCTGAGCAATTGGATCATGGTGAATTCTCCATAAAAAGTGACGTGGTCTGAAGGATGACAGAAGACTGAATGTGGTTTGCTTTTTGCAGTGGACCACCTTGATCCATTGCTCCTAGATCAGTAGGTCAGAACTCAACCCCCAGGCAGCTGACACACTTCTCCAGGTTTCGTAGTGTACTTTGGTTTGGCCAAAAGTGCGCACACAGATAATTTGTATAAAAAGATGTACACAGAATATGCATTTTACTAGTGAAAATGCATTGAAAAGCATTGAAAAGTGTGTGTTGTATGTAAAAAAGTGCACACAAAATGCATACCAATTGGACATGCATACAAATTGCCCAAAATGAGACCTAATGAGATGCAGTGGGACACAAGAGACTTGTGAATGAAGGCCAATGAAACAAAAGTGGGAGAGAATTAGTGGTCTCCACCTGATCTCCACCTGCTGGACTAGAGAACTTTGCAGATGACACAACAAAATGTTGTCATGTGGAAGAAGAAGAAGAATAGTTTGGATTTGATATCCCACCTTATCACTACCCAAAGGAGTCTCAAAGCGGCTAACATTCTCCTTTCCCTTCCTCCCCCACAACAAACACTCTGTGAGGTGAGTGGGGCGGAGAGACTTCAGAGAAGTGTGACTAGCCCAAGGTCACCCAGCAGCTGCATGTGGAGGAGCGGGGAAGTGAACCTGGTTCACCAGATTACGAGTCCACCGCTCTGAACCACTACACCACACTGGACTATTCCAGCTCAGGGTTCCACCCCAACTGGGCCTTCTTCCACTTTCCCACCTCCAGTTTTCCATCCCCCAGCAACAGTCAGTCAGTCAGTCAGTCAGTGCACTCAGTTCCAGATGTCTCAGGCAAGTGAGTTATGCACTACAAGAAGTGTTGCCTCCCACAAAACCAACATAGGAACATAAGAATATGGATCAGACCAGTGGCCCAACCAGTCCAGTACCCGCATGTCACAGTGGCCAACTAGATGCCCAGTGGGAAACCAGCAACAGGATCTGAGCACAAGAGCAACACTCCTCCCCTTCACCTGAGGGGTTCCGGAACTGAGTTCCGATGAATTCCGGCTGGGGGGAAAAAAAGCATTTGTTATACTAAAGTGGCACATGTTTTGTCCAGCTTTGTGGAAGCTGCTGTTTGAATACATTCCCCATGAAGAACAAATACAGTGGTACCTCGGGTTACAGACGCTTCAGGCTATAGACGCTCCAGGTTACAGACTCCGTTAACCCAGAAATAGTACCTCAGGTTAAGAACTTTGCTTCAGGATGAGAACAGAAATCGTGCTGCGGCGGCAGAAGGAGGCCCCATTAACTAAAGTGGTAACTCAGGTTAAGAACAGTTTCAGGTTGAGAACGGACCTCCAAAACGAATGAATTAAGTTCTTAACCCGAGGTATCACTGTATATGATTATGTGGGTGTGACATCACAAGCCCAAGGGAGAAAGGGGGAATTCTAGGAAGTTTCAAATAACTTGACTTATCCAAGAAAGCTAGTCAGGGATTGGAATGACTCCATTTTGCTCAGTTCCAGGCAGATCCCCTAATCTACTTTGGACCTCCCAAGCCATGACACATGTCCAGAAGCCCATGATGTGTTGAGGGGTAGGTGTTTTTACTGGTCCTGCTCTATAAAGGCTCAGTCATAATAATATGAGTCCTGTTGGAGCAGGTCAAAGACCCATCTAGTCCAGCGTCCTGTTCTTACAGTGGCCAACCAGGTCCCTGTGGGAAGTCTATAGGCAGAACCTGAGCACCACACCGCTTTCCCCGCCCCTCTGTGATCCCCAGGGACTAGTACTCAGAACTGTCGCCGCTTCCAACAGTGCTGCACACTGCATCTGACACTAGGGGTGGCCCATATCCATTGTGGCTTCTTGCCGTTGATGGCCTTATCCACCACAATGAGGGTTTCCACCTGAGCACAGCAGTCACAAAATTAAAAGACACCTGCTTCTTGGGAGAAAAGTAATGACAACCCTAGACAGCATCTTAAAAAGCAGAGACATCACCTTGCCGACAAAGGTCCATATAGTAAAGGCTATGGTTTCCCCAGTAGTGATTTATGGAAGTGAGAGCTGGACCATAAAGAAGGCTGATTGCCGAAGAATGGATGCTTTTGAATTCTGGTGCTGGAGGAGACTTTTGAGAGTCCCATGGACTGCAAGAAGATCAAACCTCTCCATTCTGAAGGAAATCAGCCCTGAGTGCTCACTGGAAGGACAGATCCTGAAGCTGAGGCTCCAAGACTCTGGCCACCTCATGAGAAGAGAAGACTCCCTGGAAAAGACCCTGATGCTGGGAAAGATGGAGGGCGCAAGGAGAAGGGGATGACACAGGACGAGATGGTTGGTCAGTGTTCTCGAAGCTACCAGCATGAGTTTGACCAAACTGTGTGAGTAGAAGACAGGAGTGCCTGGCGTGCTCTGGTCCATGGGGTCACGAAGAGTTGGACACGACTAAACGACTAAACAACAACAACCTGAGCACCAGCTAGGATGCAGTCTGGTGGCATCTGTGGGATGGGTCCCTTCCTTTGCTTTCCGCCATTGCTTTCCCCACTCATGGTGGCCTGTGCAGACATCCTCTCCCATTCAAGCCACAACTCACATTTCCATATCCCTGGTGCCTCAATTGAAAATTGATCTCGCTCTAAATGTAAGTCACCTTTCTTCTTTATGCATTTGTAAAAATTTCATATCTCTAGTTGACTGATTATGCATTTGATCTGTTACATTATGCCTCCTCGCGCCCAACCAAACGGCTTCTTGCAAGGCGCCTAAGATTTCTGCGGGGAATGCTTTGCCATCCAGCCCTGTTGTTTAATGGGATTCCCACCTGCGTTTGGCATATTTCTGAGCATTTCGGCTCTCATATTATAATTTATAGCGTAATGTATTTTTTTTTTTTATACCATGCTGTAACATAAAATATTGCCAGTTTGTCCTTAGCTCTCAAGGAGAGAATCGAAGGGTTTTTGTTCCTCCCCCTGCAGAAGTCAAGATTTTGTTGTTGTTGTTTAATTTTAAATAAGGGTTTTGCTAAAGTATGACAACAACTGGAAAGGGATGGCAGAAGACCCTGCAGGAAGGCATTAGCAAGCAAATATGACCAATCGGAAGGATGAAAAATCACTGCAAGCAAAGAAAATCAATTAAAAGGTTTTTTTGTGGTGGTGGCAGTGGGGGGAATGGATTCTACTATTCATTAAGAAAAGTCCTGCTGGATCAGGCCTAAATCCCATCTGGTCCAGCATCCCATGGTCACAGTGACCAACTACATGCCTCTGGGACGTATACAAGGAGCGTCTTAGGGCAACTGGTATTCAGAGACATGTAGTGGAGGCAGAATATTGACATTCTGGCAAGCAGCCCTTGATAGCCTTTATTCTCCATGAATTCATCCAAACCTCTTTTGAAGCCTCCCAACTTGGCAGACATCACTACATCTTGTTGATAACTAAATAGCACAACCCTAACCTTGTCTACCCAGGAGGAGACTGAGAGAAGAAGAAGAAGAGTTTGGATTTGATATCCCGCCTTTCACTCCCTTTAAGGAGTCTCAAAGCGGCTAACATTCTCCTTTCCCTTCCTCCCCCACAACAAACACTCTGTGAGGTGAGTGGGGCTGAGAGACTTCAGAGAAGTGTGACTGGCCCAGGGTCACCCAGCAGCTGCATGTGGAGGAGCAGAGACGCGAACCCGGTTCCCCAGATTACGAGACTACCGCTCTTAACCACTACACCACACTGGCTATGATAGCCATCTTCAAGTATCTCAAGGGTTGTCACATGGAAGAGGGATCATGTCTGTTTTCTCCTGCTCTGGAGGGTAGGACTCAAGGCAATGGCTTCAAGTTTCAAGAAAGGCGATTCCGATTAAACTTTCGGAAAAACTTTCTGGCAGTAAGAGCTGTTTGACAGTGGAACGGTCTTCCTTGGGAGGTTGTGGTCACTCCTTCCTTGGCGGTTTTCAAGCAGAGGTAGGATGGCCATCTGTCATGGGTGCTTTAGCTGAGATTCCTGCATTGCAGGGGGTTGGACTAGATGACCCTTGGCTCCCTTCCAGCTCTAAGATTCTATGATTCTACCTTGGAGCGGGAGCAGGAAGTATGAGGCAGTAGGGAGGTCAGTGCAGTGCAAACACACCAGCAGGACCACTGGATTGTCTCCACTGAAGCATTAACAGCATTCTAACCTCATTGCTACATCACCCTGCTCTGGAGAGTAGGACTCGAACCAACAGCTTCAATTTACAAGAAAGGAGATTCCGACTAAACACCAGGAAGAACTTTCTGATGGAAAGAGCAGTTTGACCGTGGAATGAACTGCCTCAGGAGGTTCACTGCAGGCTTCTAAGCAGAGGTTGCAGGGCCATCTGCCGTGGATGCTTGAGAGATTCCTGAATTGTAGGGGGTTGCTCGATGACCTTTGTGAGTCCCTTCCAACTCTTTGATTCTATGATTCTAGGAATAGAGACGGCCCACCCATGAGACTGAGTGAGGTAGCTGCCTCAGGTGGCAGCCCCCCAAAGTTCCCAGAAATCAACTCAAATCCAGTTGTGTCAGTTCACATTGTCTCTCCCCCTACCAAGGCAAACATCACTTATAGATGTAATAATTTCTGCCACTTCTGCTGGATTTGCTCCCTCCAGTTGTGGGATTACTCATACAATCAGCTCAGAGCAAATAAAATAGAAACAAACCGATTCTGCTCTTCCCATCAGCCTCTCCACCACTCGACCGCCTGCCTTCTCCCCAGGCTTTTTGCATTTCGCTCCGCTCCTCCTCTACATCCTCCCAGACCACTTGTCCCTTCCTAATCTCCTGCCAACTCTCTTTCCGCCCCACACCCCACTGAGTTCCACTCAAAGGTCTCGTTTAGCGGCTGCGCTCCCCACCTGCCATTCTCCTGCACCACACAGGGAGGCCGCAGGGCTCTTCCTTTGCCGCAACTGTAGCTCTGGAAATTTTTTACCCCTTCCTTCCCCACCGGAGGTGAATTTTGCACACAAGCAATGAGGGGGGACGACGACACTACATCTGCACATCGACCTGGCTTCTTTACCCCCCTCCCCGACCCATGCACTGATTTCAAAGCATGGCCTTGGAAAATATGTTTTTGTCTACAGATGAAGGCATGCAGAGAACAGATTGCTGTATTGCCATAGTTTTCCTGATTATACGTAATGCTAGCACTTCTGTCTCATTTTCTAACATTCCTTTCACACCGCACTACTTGTTGTGTTATGGAACTGTGGATTGTTGGTGTGTGTGTTGTTTTTTTTTGATCTTCTGAAGTTGCAAATCCACCCTCCTTGCTGATGTCACCTTTTGCAAGGACAGATTCCATGTGTTAATAATCTATGCTGGTGGAGAATTGCTTTCTTTTGTATGGCCTGGATCTATGGTCCATCAATTTTCATTGGGTGGTGAGAGAGGGAGGGAAGAAATATTCCTCCACTTTCTCCACACTGAATCATCGCAGAAGTCTCTTGGATGCCCTCGCTTTGCCAGTATTCGTCTGAGCTAAAAGCAACCACAATGCAAACTCCCCCCCATCCTTTCTGAACCTGAAGCTCTCCAGCCACTCTTGGACTCCAGCTGTCATCAGTCCCAGCCAACATGGACAGTTGTCATCAGGGAAGAGGGTATTGTAGTCCAGAGACTTCTGCCACTAGGGACCAGCCCATAGTAGGATGCATCTTCATTTCCTCCTGTGGAAGGTGCTCCAAACCCTTGCAGGTACAGTGCTACCTCTGGTTGCGAACAGGATCCATTCCAGAGGCCCGTTTGCAACATGAAAAGAGCGCAACCTGCCGTGGCGCGTCTGTACACGTGCGGGTTGTGATTCGCCGCTTCTGTGCATGCGCGTGACGTCATTTTGCACTTCTGCGCATGCGCGAGCGGTGAAACCCGGCAGTAAACCTTTCTGGTACTTCCAGGTCACCGCGGGACGTAACCTGAAAGAATGTAACATGAAGCGGACATAACATGAGGTATGACTGTAATGGCAAACCATAAGAACATAAGAAGAGCCTTCTGGATCAGGCCAGTGTCCCTTCGAATCCATCATTCTGTTCTCACAGTGGTCATCCAGGTGCTTGTGGGAAACCTGTGGTTCAGGATTTGAGCGCAAGAGCTCTCTTCTCTCCTCTGGTTTCTAGCAGCTCTGTTGCCTCCGACCGTGGAGGGCAGAGCACAGCCATCAAGGCTAGCAGCCATTCCCAGCCTTACCATCCATAAATTTCCCCAATCTAAGCTATGGTTTTCCCAGCAGTGATGTATGGAAGTGAGAGCTGGACCATAAAGAAGGCTGGTCACCGAAGAATTGATGCTTTTGAATTATGGTGCTGGAAGAGACTCTTGAGAGTCCCAGGGACTGCAAGAAGATCAAACCTCTCCATTCTGAAGGAAATAAGCCCTGAGTGCTCACTGGAAGGACAGATCCTGAAGCTGAGGCTCCAATACTTTGGCCACATAATAAGAAGAGAAGACTCCCTGGAAAAGACCCTGATGTTGGGAAAGATGGAGGGCACAAGGAGAAGGGGACGACAGAGGACAAGATGGTGGGACAGTGTTCTCGAAGCTACCAACATGAGTTTGACCAAACTGCGGGAGGCAGTGGAAGACAGGAGGGCCTGGTGTGCTCTGGTCCAGGGGGTCACAAAGAGTGGGACACGACTAAATGACTAAACAACAACAAAGCTGGTGATCATCACTGCCTCCTGTGGGAGTGAGTTCCAGGAGCGAAGAAGTACCTCCATTTATCTGTCCTGAAAGATTTGTGGGATTTCGGATTTCAGAAACTTTGTTCTCCTTTCGTAGGAAGAAAAAAAGACAAAAGTTTACCCTGTGCTACTGACTCCTACCCCAAGTGGGTCCTGGGTCTTCGTTTGGCTAGCTCAGCCTCTCTCGGTGGCCGTTCTGGTGAATTTTTGCCTCCTCACCCTCCTGTCAACTCCGCTTCGTCTCGGGGCTTGGAGATGCGCCATTTGATTTAACCAAGCCTCTATCCCACACCCCCACATTTTGCCTTTGCGTATTTTAATCATCCCCGGGCAGTCAAGCAAAGTGTGCTGCGTTCCGGGGACGAGCAGCATCAGGCTGCTGCCGAGGTTTTGCCAACCCTCCATGTTTTCGACCCGGTGCCTTCAAAACCAATCGATTGGTAAATGGCTAAATAGTGAGAGAAATTGCTTTCTCTCATTATCTGCGTGGCTGTGTCATTACCCTTTAATATTGCATCGTTATTGACTGATGCGGCCTGTCAAGGCATGGCTGGCGGGATGTAACGCAGCGGTAGGGAGGTGCAAAAGATTTCATTAGAAGTTTACTCCTCTAATGTGTGTGTGTGCATGTCCCTGTGTATGTGTGTACGAGACACTAGCCAAAGCAGAGAAGTTTGGGCTGCCTGGAATGAACAGACGGGGCATTTGAATCTGTGGGCAAAGTGCACAACTACGTTGTCTGGTGCAGAATCAGACCGTCGGTCCATTTAGCTCAGTGCTGCCTACACTGAACTACTTGGAGATGCTGGGGAATGAACTTTGGACCTTCTGCACTCAAAACAGATGCTCTATCATGCAGTAGCATGGGGAGGGCTGCGGAGGGCGTAAGCCAGGAACCCCCATGCAGTGTGATACCTGCCCTGCTTGCCATTGGGGTCTCTGGAACCCAGAGCCTGGCCTGGCCTTGCTCTTGCAAACCAGTGATGAGAGATGGAGGACACCTTGGTCAGCTGAACAATGGCAAATCATTTCTTCATCTCCTGGCTTCTGCCCATAACTCCTTGCAAAACATTTTTGCACCCCAAGAACAGAATGAAAACTCTGTTGGATCAGACAGAGGGGCCATCTAGTTCAGTGGTTCCCAGCCTTTTTTAGGCTACTTCCCCCATGGTTGCATAAACTCATCAGTACCTCCTACCTTACCCTATAGAAAGCATTGTTCTGGTTAGTGGTCTGTAAGGCCCACTAAAGGTAAAGGTAAAAGGGACATCTGACCATTAGGTCCAGTCATGACCGACTCTGGGGTTGCGGCGCTCATCTCACTTTATTGGCCGAGGGAGCCAGCATGCAGCTTCCGGGTCATGGGCCAGCATGACTAAGCTGCTTCTGGAGAAACCAGAGCAGCACACGGAAATGCCGTTTACCCTCCCACCGGAGCGGTACCTATTTATCTACTTGCTCTTTGAGGTGCTTTCGAACTGCAAGGTTGGCAGGAGCAGGGACCGAGCAACGGGAGCTCACCCCGTCGCGGGGATTCGAACCGCCGACCTTCTGATCGGCAAGTCCTAGGCTCTGTGGTTTAACCCACAGAGCCACCCACGTCCTATGGTCCACGAAAGGAGTTAATAACGCGTTAACATTCAACACGGCAACAATTAACTGCACATTTATTCAAAATCCGCTTAAAACTATTTGACAAAATGGATTGACTTGATCCAGTGTTACCAGATAAACCCACTGTCTCCCAGCAGGTGGGACCACCCATTTTGGGAGGCACTGATCTAATCCATCCATCTCCTTCTCCTGCTCTTGCCCATCAGCAACTGATGTTGTGTAAACTCCTTGCCCACCTTCCTTAGTATGGGGAAGAGAGAGGGGGGGAAAAGTTCACTAAATGCCACCCCTGTCCCAAATTTGCTTAAGCACTAATAACAACCTCAAGTCTCCTGTCCTCCCTTCATTTCATGCTCTTCTTCCTAAACTTGGCAAATGTGACTTTTTTTAAGCATGCTGTTCGCTTTTCCTTTTCCTTCTTAATTGGCCCATCTAAAAGCAATCAAACGAACGTTTGGCAACGGCGCGGCGAACTGCAGGAGACTCCCTCTCCTTCCAGCTCCATTATTCATGAGCATGTGGGGTATGGACAGGAGAGGTATTCTGTGTGCTGTTTCAAGTTCCTGGAACCATCCAGCTGGGATCGATGCAAGAGGAGCATCTAGTCCAGGCTTCCCCAACCTGGTGCTCTCCAGATCTTTTGGACTACAACCATGCAGGTTGCAGCTGATGGGGGGTTGTAGTGCAAAACATCTGGAAGTCACCAGGTTGGGTGGGAGTAGTCAATGTGGTGTCCTCCAACAACTCCCATTGGTCCCAGCCAGCAAGGGATGATGGGAACTATAGTCCAAGATCCCTTGGGAGGTACTGCATTGATCTCCCCTGGTTTTCTGAGATAAGTCACCCTATGTTGACTGTATTAGCATAAGAATTCAACAAGAGCTTGCTGGATCAGGCCAATTGCCCATTTAAACCAGCATTCTGTTCTCAAAGTGGTCATCTGGATGCTTGTGGGAAACCTTTCCCCTTCTACTGGTTTTCAGAAGCATTCTTGCCTCCAAATGTGGAGGCAGAGTATAGCCCTCATGGATAGTAGTCTTCAGTAGTCCTCTCCTCTAGATGCCTTACCAAATGTTTCTCAGAGCACTCCCAGAAAAGAGGTTCCAGAACTTCCCAAGGTAGCTGGTTTCCATTTTCTACATTATGAAATAATTTCTATTATATTTTTCCTAAATCAAACTTTACACAGTGATTCGGTGATCAAAATGCAGCCTACTGACCATGCATGGTGATAGGAGATAGTTGAGATCCTTCCAATTTCACCTTAGATCAAGTCAGCATTTCTCTAAGAACTTCCAGGATATATCAGAAAACATTGTTTTCAGAATTGTTGCTGATTGGACCCAGTCCATAGACTTGGGGGAAAACACCCCTACAACTGTCCTCCACCAGTTTCCCCCTGCCAGTCTCCTACTCCTTAAAACTCTTGTTTTCTGACCTTGCAATTGTAGTATCCACCACACTTCCATGGACTTTCAGCTCTAACACTCAATTGACCCAGCCTGCAAGGGCAAAGGAGAAGGAAGGAGGGGAGGAAGGAATCCAGAACCTTGGCTTCCCAAACCTTGTAAGTGAAAGGAAGGGAAAGTGTATCTGTGTGGGTAGGGCTTTGAAGGTCTGTAAGGGCTGGTAGGACATTGTTAGGAAGCAAGGAGATCTTCTCTGATGCAGCGTTTCAGGCAGGGCACATTCCCAGCTGTATCTGGAGATGCTGGGGCTTGAACTTGGGACTTTCTGCATGCAGAGCAGATGCTCTGTTGCTGAGTTAAGGCCCTTCCTTCAATAAATTAACAGCAAAGAGAGCACTGGGGCGCCTCCTCCATTGAGGCTGACCAACTGTTTGCAGCAGAGGAGGGAGGGGGGATATAAATAAGCTTTCTATAAATACATACTTCCAAGGCAAATCCTGGTGGACAAATAAATGTACAGTAGGTCAGGAATGGGATCTCCGTGCAAGAGCTGTGCAGAGAGAGTCTAATTACATTTTGCATTTTTAATATGCCATATTAGCATAATAATGCATTTGGCTAATAGAATATTAATGTGACGAAGAAAATGTTTTAGCATATTACAAACCCTTATTTGTTAATACATTAAGACCTTTATTGTATTAGAGATTTGGATCGGTATATGAAAAGGGGGATCACGTGCCTGGTTTTATACTAAGAAGGAGCTAGTTAGCAAGTTCAGAGCCCAAAATATGCCTGAGAGATTTCAGGATTCCATGGCTTTTAGGGTCTGCATTTTGCAGTGCTCTTACTCAGGCGTAGCCCCTGGAAATACTTGGAGCAATACAGGACTATGGGTTAGTTTTGCAGCGGCAGACTAGCACAGGCTAACACATGGTGTTCTGAACACAAGAGCCAGCTGGATCCGGCCAATGGCCCTTCTAGTCCAGCGTCCTCTTCTCAGTGGCCAACCAGATGCCTGTTGGAGGCCCACAAGCAGAACCTAACCACAAGAGCGCTCTCTCCTCCTGTGGTTTCCAGCAACTGGTATTCAGAAACATACAGCTGCTGCCAGAGAAGGTGGAACATAGCCATCATTGCCAATAGCCACTGAAAGCCTTATCCTTTGTGAAACAACAACAACAACAACAACAACAATGATAATAATTTATTATTTATACCCCGCCCATCTAGCTGGGTCTCCCCAGCCACTCTGGGCGGCTTCCAAGTATTAAAATACAGTGGTCTGTTAAACATTAACAGCTTCCCTAAACAGGGCTGCCTTCAGATGTCTTCTAAAAGTCTGGTAGTTGTTCTTCTCTTTGGCATCTGGTGGGAGGGCATTCCACAGGCCGGGTGCCACTACCGAGAAGGCCCTCTACCTGGTTCCCTGTAACCTGGCTTCTCGCAGTGAGGGAACCGACAGAAGGCCCTGCAGGACTAATTTCCATAGTGTAACTACATCTTGCGTAGTTTAAGAAGGTTATTGACAAACTGGAATGTGTGCAAAAGAGGGTGATGAAGGGTCTAGAAACCAAGTCTTATGAGGAATGATGGAGGGAGTTGGGAACGTTTAGCTGCAGAAGAGAAGACTGAGATGTGATAGGATAGCTGTCTTCAAATATATGAAGGCCTGTCACATGCATGATGGAGCAAGCTTCTCCTGCTCCAGAGGGTAGGACCTGGGTCAATGGATTCAAATGAGAAGGAAGGAGATTAGGAAGAACTGTTTGACAGTGGAAAGGACTACCTTGGAAAGTGGTGGACTTGGAGGTTTTTAAGCAGAGGCCAGATGATTCCTGCATTTTAGGGGGGATAGACTAGGTCACGGGTGTCAAACACAAGGCCCACAGGCCGAATCCGGCCCGCCAGACCTCGTCATGTGGCCCGTGTAGCCGCCGGCAGCCGGCAGCCTTCACCTTTTAGTCTCGCTTTTTTTTTTTTGACACAAGAAAGCCGCCTCTTCAGCGCATGCGCGGCAGCCTACAAGCCAGAGAACGTCTGCCCTCTAGCGGCGCCAGCCATTCTACACAGGAAACCTCCACTTTACATGCATTCACACATAGTCCTACAGATACAACCGGCCCTTTGAGGGTGACCAAACTGCTGATGCGGCCCCCGATTAATTTGAGTTTGACACCCCTGGACTAGGTGGCCCTTGGTATCCTTTCCAACTCTACAATTCTCCTCCTCCAATTACCACTTAACAGCTGCCTTGTTTCTTTGACAACTGGTTTTGCAAGGCCTCTAGGTAACCCCCCTCCAAAGACCAGCTCACAATGGAAGTGCGAATCTCGCCTTGTTTGTTCAGCAGATGCAAGACTCACATCAACTTGGCAGCTCTGGCAACATCCAGATGGTTGAGGGTGGGGGAAATCCCATGAAGGGTCTGGGCAAAATGAATATGTTGCTCTTCAACATGTTTTTGCAGCTTCCTGGGAATCGGAGCCCCTGAACTCAGCTGATCCCATGGCCGTGGCAGCGGCGACTGCTCTCTCAGGCTCAGAAAGCCTTGGGAGCCTCACTCCTTCACCCTGCCTGCCCCCCCTGCTTCTCCCCGATTCATCCAAAGGAGCAACTTTTCTCTTTTCCTTACAGTCACGTTAAATGTTTAATTGCTCTTTCAATTTGCTCATGGCAAAACAGAAGGCCCTCCAGTCAAAGAGATTTGCGCTTAAATGCAACTGGGATTGGGTTGTTTGGGGTCTCTTGTGTCCTCACCAGTGCGCCTGTGAAGGTGGCAGGGCCAAATTAAAGGCTTCCCTATAAGAAGCCCAGGACGACTCATATAGGGAGATAACAGTTCTTCAGATACGATGCAGGACTTTGAAGCAGAAATCTGTTGCACTGACGTAGCGACATAAAAATCACATTGGGTATATATTTTTAGGACCCACCTTATTTCTGTAATTTTTTTTTTAAATGAAATGTTTATTAAGCTTTTTCAGAATAATGCAGTAAAAATGAAAAAGAAAATAGAAAAATACAAAATAAAAACACACATATTTTCTGTTACTTATTTTCCTTTAACTTATTTCCCAGACCTCCTTATACCTCCCTTTTTTGTATTCCGCTTCAATTTATTGGTTCAGCAAATCCTTACCATTAAATTTTAACCCATTTATAACCCTTTTTTCATATTCTCTTAGAGCATTACAGCTGGAAACCCCTTAATTGCTATCCAACATCATTCTATCATTCATTAATTTTACAATATTTCTGTAAATAGTCTTTAAATTTCTTCCAATCTTCTTCCACTGACTCTTATTTCTGTAATTTTAAATTGTTGTAAACTGTTTTTAATGCACGATGCATTGTTCTGTCATAATAGTAAAGGTAAAGGTACCCCTGACCATTAGGTCCAGTTGCGAACGACTCTGGGGTTGCGGCACTCATCTCGCTCTATAGGCCGTTTGTCATGCTTCCAGGTCATGTGGCCAGCATGACTAAGCTGCTTCTGGCGAACCAGAGCAGCACACGGAAATGCCGTTTACCTTCCCGCCAGAGCAGTACCTATTTATCTACTTGCACTTGACGTGCTTTCGAACTGCTAGGTGGGCAGGAGCTGGGACCGAGCAACAGGAGCTCACCCTGTCGCAGGGATTCGAACCGCTGACTTTCTGACCAGCAAGCCCTAAGCTCTGTGGTTTAGACCACAGCGCCACCCGCGTCCCTTTGTGTCATAATATTAGTGTTTTATTTGTTGCATCCCACCCTGAGATCATAGTGAGAAGGTTGGGTTGTAAATTGTAATAATAATAATAATAATAATAATAATATTATCTGCTCCGGGTGGGGGATTAATAGATACATTTCCTGGGGGGTCATCAGCAATAATAGTACACTCCCCAAAGACCTCTAACATCCACACCAATGTCAGGAAACAGACATGGGAAATGAGCCAGAATCTGCAGGGGAACCTCTTCAAGAGAGTTGCAAGTTAACATTGGCCTTTTCTCCAAGACAAATGCAAATGGGCAGCCCAACGCCAAACAATCACATTTTGTTAATCCACTCATGGAGGGGGCAAATGGATATCTCACCTCTTCCTTCCGGGCTCTGAACTTCATACTTGCTGGAGGGATTTTTCTTAATTTGTGGGTGTGGGTGGGTGGACCACACAGTGATACACTTGGTGTTTGCAGAGATCTGGGTGTATCAAAATTCCTGTCATCTCCTGAGGCTGCAGGAATGCTCCTCTCGCACACATACCCCCCACCCTGTGACCCCTGCCTTGGCTGTTAATAGCAGAGAGCAGGGCACTCTGTCAAAACGGGAAGCCTTTAGCATTTTCAAGTCATGCTTCCTTTTCTAGGGCTCTGGAAGAAAATAAGGCACTCAGAGTTCAGCGCCTCTTATAATTGGACCTAAGATGAGGTTTTTTTGGGGGTAGTTTTAGGTCAATTTGAATATCCACCTGCAGGTGATATTCAGAAACACCGGTGTGAATCCATCAGGCAGCATAGAGGAATCACAGCAGAAGACAGCGGACTAAAGGGTGGATGTGCTTCGCGACGGCTTGCTTAGAATAAAAGATCAGGTTTAGAGTCTAAAGCAAGGAGATGGTGAGATTTGCAAGCCGAATGTCAAAGCAGCACATCAGCTGAAGTCTCATTAAAATTAACTAGGCTCCATGGGGTGGAAAAGTCTGAGGAGCACAGCCTCAAAAGTTTATTAAAATGAAGGAGATGAAATAGTTAGATAGAAAATTGCTTTCTTCTTCCTTTTTTTGGATTTTAGAAGCAGTGGTCAAACCAATGGGGGCAATGAGGTGTTGTGGTTCCATTGCAGGGTTTGGATGTGGGAGACCTAGATTCCTTTTACTTTATTTAAGTTTTCCTAGTTCATTTTTCTTCCGTTCATGTGCCCAGGCAGGCAGGGTACAGCATAAAATGAATTGGGGGGGGGGGGACTGGCATATAAGCCTCGTTTCCTGCTTGGCAGGGGGTTGGACTCGATGGCCCTTGTGGTCTATTCCAACTCTATGATTCTATGATTCTAAGCCACCAAACTATGGAACCACCTAAAAGAGAAAATGGCATGTGTGCCAGTCACAAAATGGCTGCTATAAGTGTGTTGTGTTGCACAAAATGGCCGCTGTGTGGGCATGCCACAATGCCTTCCATGTAGGGAGGGGGCTGATCTAGCGGAAACAGAAACCAAGCAGAAAGATTAAACAGTCTTTTGTGCATTGTGGATTTTTGAGGGAATATTTATTGAGACCTTTCTTAGGTGATATAGGAGATAGTAGCTGACACACCAGCACCTATGGAACACACCCCTCAACCCCAGTTGGCAACCCCAATAAAGATAGCGAACTTGGGCTTTGCCATGTCAGCTACCAAAGGCTCTTTAATGGAGTTACAAACTGCATTCGGCAGGAGGATATAAATGGGTTGCACCTGTAGTATAGTGGTTAGAGTGTTGGACTAGGACCTGAGAGACTGGGGTTCAAATCCCCACTCAGGTAAGAAACTCACTGGGTGGCCTTGGGCCAGTCACTGCCCCTCAGCCTAACCTACCTCACAGGGTTGCTATGGGACTGGGAAGGGATGTATGCCATTTTGAGCTCTCTGGAGAAAAAGGTGGGATATAATTGCATTAATAGTAAGAACAACATCCTTGCCTAGAAAGGCTAACTTAAAGAAGCCAAAAGTGTCCAGTGCCTATATGAGCAAATGAAAGAGCACATAAGCATTCAAGTGCTGTGTGCAGAAGGTTCAAAAACTAAGTTATGCCCATAGCCCACACCAGAGTCCATCATTGTAACTAGCAGTTGACAACAAGGTGACCCCCATTCTCACACAGAATGCAAACGAAGGCTCACATTTCTATGATAAAAGTACACTAGTGACTATAGAGATACTCCTGGGATTTCAGTCACCCCAAATCTCAAAGCTAGCAGAGCTATGGTAGCTCAAGGAGGCTAGCTTGCACCTCCTTTTCACTCTCCTGCAGGCTCTGCCTTGCTTCTCCAAGATTCAGAAGCAATCAACCTCTCTGCTCCGTCCAGTACTCTTGCCACAATCTTTACTATCGAGTAGTCAAGGAACTACTTGAGGAGGAGACTCTTGAGAGTCCCATGGACTGCAAGAAGATGAAACCTCTCCATTCTTAAGGAAATCAGCCCTGAGTGATCACTGGAAGGACAGATCCTGAAGCTGAGGCTCCAAGACTTTGGCCACCTCATGAGAAGAGAAGACTCCCTGGAAAAGACCCTGATGTTGGGAAAGATGGAGGACACAAGGAGAAGTGGACAGCAGAGGACGACAGAGGACAAGATGGTTGGACAGTGTTCTTGAAGCTACCAGCATGAGTTTGCGAGAGGCAGTGGAAGACAGGAGTGCCTGGGGTGCTCTGGTCCATGGGGTCATGAAGAGGCGGACACGACTAAACGACTAAACAACAACAACAACAAGTCAAGGAACTGAACTCAACGGAAGAAGATAAGCCATCCCACCATGAAATACCATGTTTACAGGTCAGGACTACGTTACTGGAGAGACCGCCTTATCCTTATAGCAGAGGACTTTTCATGCAAAGCTTGTTGAAACAAAAATGTCCTCAATTGCTTCTGGAAAGTTCAGATAGTGGGCGCCTGTCGTATCTCAACAGGAATGCTGTTCTACAGTCCTCAGAGTTCACCGAGAATAGGGTGTTGGTTGTTAAGCCACTCTGGGAATTGTAGCTCTAGGAGGGAAATAGGGATCTCTTAACAACTCTCAGCACCCTTACAGCTCCCAGAAGCCTTTGCAGGTAGCCATGTCTGTTTAAAGTGGTATCATAGTGCTTTAAATATATGGTGTGAATTTGGTATTGGTCACACAAACGTTCTGGTAGAGGACAGAATCAAGGAATGGCTTTCATAGCAAGACTCTTTCATTTAAGTGCAGAGCATCCTCCTTCACACCTCCTACTCGCCCGGTGTCCCGCCAATTTCGAGCCTGAGTTAATCCCATCACACTAACAGAACATAACAATGCACACCGAGAGTATTTAGCCTTTTCCTCGAAACGGAGGAATGTCGATGCGGTTATTAGCGGTTCCTAATGATATTTGCATAGATTAACAGACTTTAATGCAATCATGAATGCGACAATCCTGGGGAAAAATAATGAAGAAATCCATTACCAAGTAATAAAGTAACTAAGTCAATACAGTAATAATTTTATCCCATATTAGTAATAATTTCATCTCCTGCTGCAAGCCAATTTTACCGCACATACCATTTCTGGACAGTTTTATAAATATCACCTTTGTTTGAGATAATTAATTAGCGATATATATATATATATATATATATATATATATATATATATATTGCTGGTATTTTAGACGATAAATTAGTCATTAGGTTTAAACTGGCAGGCTGTAATAAAAGTTATTAAGATAAATGTGCCAGGATTCTAAACACGAGAGAGAGAGAGAGAGAGAGAGAGAGAGAGAGAGAGAGAGAGACTGCGACTGCCCTTTGTCTTAAGCCACTTCTGGCGCATAGCTATAATCACTGGTCGGAATGTGTATTAAAACCCAATTAGGACAATAATGGTTCAAATCCCTGCTACTTCCCCAGTGGGAGAGGCATATTTCACCAGGCCATCGTGGATGCTGACCAGCTGATCTGCAGGGTTCAGGAGTGAGAGACCTGACCATTTGCATGGCATCAGCAGGGCAAGATAAGCTCTTGCCCCAGTGAGGTGGCAATGCAATTTATAGCTTGTGTACGAGGAGGAGGAGACAAACAGGGCAGGAGAGGCAGAAGGAAGAAGAGGACCCATGGAAACAACTGCAATTTGTGGGTAAAAAAACCATCACTATCAGCAGGTTGATACAGTGCCATTAGCACATGTTGGAGAAGGTCCCTGCCCTGACTAGCTTACAATGTAGAGTATGGTGATGATTGTTTGCAGTAGTAATATTAGCAACAGCAACCATATTTTACATAAAAGATATTCACACTGATAAAAAAGATCCTTGATCTGACAAGCCTAAAATTTAGTTACTAGTGCTACTATTCCCTAACTACACTGTAAGCTAGACAGAGCAGGGACTGCCTTTATTAATCAGAATAAAGATAAAGGTAAAGGTACCCCTGACCATTAGGTCCAGTCGTGGCCGACTCTGGGGTTGCGGCGCTCATCTCGCTTTATTGGCAGAGGGAGCCGGTGTACAGCTACCGGGTCATGTGGCCAGCATGACTAAGCCGCTTCTGGCGAACCAGAGCAGCACACGGAAAAGCCGTTTACCTTCCTGCTGGAGTGATATCTATTTATCTACTTGCACTTTGACGTGCTTTTGAACTGCTAGGTTGGCAGGAGCAGGGACCGAGTAACGAAAACTCACCCTGTCAAGACCACAGAGCCACCCATGTCCCATTAATCAGAATACTTTTATGTAAAACATGGCCATTGTTTGTTGTTGTTGCTGCTGCTGTTCTTCACTAAAGTATTTGGATTAATATAGACCAAACCCTGCCTTGATTAGTTTAAATAAGTCATGCCAGATTAATCTCTTTTTTAAAAATAGAGTTACAGGATGAGAACAGAAATCGCATGGCGGCGGTGTGGTGGCAGCGGGAGGCCCCATTAGCTAAAGTGGTACCTCAGGTTAAGAATGGCTTCAGGTTAAGAACGGACCACCGGAACAAACTAAGTTCTTAACCAGAGGTACCACTGTACAGTGGTACCTCTGGTTGCAAACAGGATCAGTTCAGAGGCCCGTTCACAACATGAAAAGAGCGTATCCTGAAGTGCCATATCTGCGCAGGTGTGCGGCGCGATTTAGCGCTTCTGCCCATGCGCGAGCGGCGAAACCCAGAAGTAACCTTTTCCGGTACTTCCGGGTCGCCACGGGACATAACCTGAAAGAACATAACATGAAGCAAACGTAACATGAAGTATGACTGTATACATAATATACCGTCCTATACCTGCAGGTCTCAGGGTGGTTGACAAGGTAAAATTACAATATAAAAAACACAACCTACACAATCAAAATGAAAATAAAAACAAAAGCAATCCAATAACAATAATAACAATAATATTGCATTTATATCCCACCTTTCCTCCAAACAACATACAAAGTGCTCTTTATCTCCATTTTTTGCACACAACAATCCTGTAGGGTAGGTTCAGCTGTGAGCATCAAGGCTCACTTGGAGTTTGACCCCATATCTACATGTCCTGATCTAACACACCAACTATTGCGTCTTTCTTGCTGCTGCTACTATTACTGCTGTGTTGCTCATGCACCTATGAGCTGCACAATGCATCCACTAAGCATATGGGGACATATTTAGTGAAGAATTTGGGAGCTCCATTGCCACAACCCACCCAATTTCCTTCCTCTCCCTTTTCTCTCTCTTGGTGGGAAGACAAACCAAACTGTAACTACTTCCGAAGAATTGTTTCAGACCCAGTAAGTGTTGTTCAGTGACAGGCGTCTGGCAAAAAGACATCTCGGCGATCATTCCCCTTGTCAATATGGTGACCTTTCCGAGGCGGAAGATCCTTTTTATTACCGTGCGTGCTGGGGTAAACCAGACCGCTGCTGTGTTATCTGCCCAATTTATCAACCGTCTATTTGTGGCTGGACCATTCCACTGTCTGGCTTAACTGAGCGCTCAGAGACCCAGCGCAGAGAGTGGCGGAGAGGAAAGAAATGTCAATTCCAACCTAAGTCCCCTGAAGTGAAATAAAAGGAAGAAAGTAAATAAGGGAGACAGAGCAAACACTTTTGCCATGGCGACGGTGTTTATCTGCTCCACGACGGGGCAGGACGGAAGCCGAGAGAAGCGTTGCCTTATCAGTGTCATCGCCACTTCCATCACATTGTGCAACAGAAAACAGAACAACCGAGTGTAACTTTGGCCTTTAATGCCCCGAACTCTGAAGTGCCACTGGCTTTTAATTCTTCAAATTCAAATTAACTTTGGGGAGCATCCGAAATTACGTCCGCAGAATTCAGGGGGTTCTTTTCTTAGTAAGAAATGTAAGGGCATGCAAGTCCCTCTGGATCAGGCCCAAGAGGATGGTGGTTCAGCGTCCTCTTCACACAGTGACCAAGCAGGTATTTATACATCACCCAGGACTGGTATGAGGGCCAGACCATGATGGCTGCTTCACCCAGAGCATGGGTAGGCAAACTAAGGCCCAGGGGCCGGATCCGGCCCAATCGCCTTCTAAATCCAGCCTGTGGACGGTCCAGGAATCAGCGTATTTTTACATGAGTAGAATGTGTCCTTTTATTTAAAATGCATCTCTGGGTTATTTGTGGGGCACAGGAATTCATTCATATATTTTTCTTCTTCAAAATATAGTCCGCCCCCCCACAAAGTCTGAGGGACAGTGGACCGGCCCCCTGCTGAAAAAGTTTGCTGACCCCTGACCAGAGGTATATCGCCTGTGAAACCTCAGCCGCTCCTGAGTCCCTCCTGCCCTCATACCATCGGCAGGCAGTTTCTTTAAACTGTTCAACTGAGGGAGGGGGTAGCTGTCTGTGCCTCAGTGGAGCAGTCTAATGAAGCCCCCAACCTGTGGGGGAGGGGCTTGATCAGCTGAGATGTGGGCAGTTTAAGGAAGCCTGCTTCACAGCTGATCTAGCCCCTTGCCTCCAGCTCGTGCCCCTTCCAACCCTACCATTCTATAGTTCTAATATTCGACCCCCCTGCAATGCATATTCCTGCAATGCAGCCGACCCCCCTGCAATGCAGGAATATGCAGCTGTCCCATGCAGGGATCAAACCTGCAACCTTGGCATCGTCAGCACAACTCCCTAAGCAACTGAGCTATCCAGTTTTGCAGTGCCTTCTGCTACTTTTACTAGTGATCTATTGGAGGCCTCATACCACAGTGGGTGGGGCCAGCACCAACAGTGGGCGGGGCCGGAACCACAAAGTTGGGTGGGGCAACCATCTCACTCTACCCTGTTCCTCCCCCATTCCATACTGGGCACCATTTAGCTCAGTGTTGGATACACTGACTGGCAGTGGCAACCCCACATTTCAGACAGAGGAGGTTCTCAGCCCAACCTGGAGATTTTGGCAATTGAACCCAGGACCGTTTGCATGCAAAGGGAGCGCTCGACCAATGAGTATCATCCCTTTCTCCAAATCAAGACCTCTTCCAATTCTTCTTCTTTCTTTGAGTGGAGAGAACAACAACAGGTTCCTAAATGAATCCTTAAGTCCTCAGTAGGAAAATTAATTTAAAGTGAAAGAAGGCGTGGTAATTAAAATAGGGAGAAAACGATGGAAGCGGGGAAGGAGATTTTCCTCTTCTCTCTCTTTGCCCTCAACACACACAAACACATACACACAAAGGGAGGTTGCAAAATCTAGCAAGAATCCGAGGAAAATAACTAATTTGTGTGAAGGAGACATTTGCAGCAACTCATTATAATTTCTTGCTTGCTGTCATCCGTCTCTAAAGTCACCAGCAATGCAGTACTTGTGTGAAGTTATTAAGGGCAGCCTCTGTTGAGATTCACAGCAAGTCCTGCATGACAAGGCGTGAGCTCAGGCAGTGATAAAGCGAGCTGACATCCCGTGCCCCTTCCTCTCCCCCGCAACCCAACAAGACGCCTGCCCACTGCCGCCACCCGCCACTGCAACCAAGGAAGAATGCGTTGTAGATTTGATTCCCCCCCCCCAAAAAAAAATGATAGCTTTCTTTGTGACAATCCCTGCTTCCGTACAAGGCTCCCTTAAACAACGACCAAGCCGATAAATAGCATCAGGCAGGTTACAGTCGGGCACAAGGTCTCCTCTGTTGTGAACCTATCACAAATATCATAGGATCTGCCCACTGGGTGGAATCTGGAGTGTTGGTTTCTTTTAAAGAAAAACAAGTTGCTACATAGACAGAAAAGTTTCAGAGAACTGAAAGCTACTGAATGCAGACCTGCCAAGGGACTCCAGGGTCCCTGTTTTCCAGGGACAGTCCCATATTTACATAAGCTGTCCCAGTTTCTGATCTGATCCTGGAATGTCCTGCTTTTCCTTAAGGCATCCCTTAAGGTAGCGGTTCTCAACCTGTGGGTCCCCAGATGTTGCTGAACTACAACTCCCATCATCCCTGAGCTCTGGCCTTGCTAGCTAGGTCTTTTTATTCTAGTTTTATCTACCCCCAATCCTGTCCTGTGCTCCTTAAATATATTCCCTCCAACTCTCCAGAGCAGGACTGTGGAGGTTGTGGGGACATTTTATTGCACAAGTGTGAAAATTTATGCCCATAGATTGTGGGTGTTGGATGTGACCCAATATTTTTTGCTTGAATATATATTCAACGTATTCCCCCCTCTCACTTTTAAGCTGTCTTACTTCAGTCCAAGCACTAAGCACCCATAAACCCTTAATGCTCTTTAGCTCCCCTGCTCATCACACAGGGGCCTAATTAACACTTCCGTCTTCGCTTGTGTTTTCAGCTGCCTCCTCAAAAATATTCATGTTTTTCCTCCCTAGCGTTGGACACAAAGCAACGCTGCTTATGACAAGCTGTGCAGGAAGACCCAGAAGGCTTAAGGAAAAAGAGAGAGAAATCCCAGTCACCCACCTGCTGCACAGTGCATTTTGTCATTCCAGGCTTAAAACGGAAAGACCGCAGAAATCTTTGTGGGGGGGAGGGCACTTCTCTCACTCCCACCACACTTGGTGGGGATGCAGGACAGGGCCTTCTCAGTGGTGGCTCCCAGACTTTGGCGCTCCCTCCCTAGAGAAGCTGGACTGGCTCCCTCCTTGTTCTCCTCCTGCTGGCAGGTGAAGATTTCCTTGTTCCAACAGGCTTTTGGGAACTGACTGCAATTAATGAAAGGACTGGTGCTATGCTGTTTTTATGGCAATGGTTTGCATGGTTTTAATAAATTTTATATATGTATATAATCTTACTGCTATCAATGTTTAATTGCTTTCTAATGATTTTTTTCCTCTCTATGTTTTAGTGCTTCTTGTTTTTATTTGTAAGGTGCCTTGAGTCCCATCAGGAAACAAGTCGGAGCATGAATGAATGAATGAATGAAATGGGTTTTCTGCTCTAATGTCCGAAGTACGGTAATGCAAAGGGACATAGAGCTGGGTTGGGGGATATTTTCACTCTGAGGAATGTGTTCCTGTCTTGGGGACACGTGCCGTTGGTGGGTGAAGCCAGAGGCAAAAATGGGCAGAGCAAGAAATGAAAGATTTACCTTTGCACAGTAGGATAGTTTCTAATCACACTCAGATGTGTTTCTCTATTCTTCACCCTTGCATGCAATAGTTATCATCAGAGTTGTTGCTGTTATTTCAATTCCTTACCCACCCTTCATCACAAGGGGCAGGTTGCAGCCATTTAGAAATGCAATATGAAAAACAGTTTAAAATTACAGTCGCAATAATAGGGTGAGTCCTGTCTGTCTGTCTGTCTGTCTATCTATCTATCTATCTATCTATCTATCTATCTATCTATCATCTATCTATCTATCATCTATCATCTATCATCTATCTATCATCTATCTATCTATCTATCTATCTATCTATCTATCTATCTATCTAATCATCTATCATCTATCTAATCTATCTATCTATCATCTATCTATCATCTATCTATCTATCATCTATCATCTATCTATCTATCTATCTATCTATCTATCTATCTATCTAATCATCTATCATCTATCTAATCTATCTATCTATCATCTATCTATCTATCTATCATCTATCTATCTATCTATCATCTATCTATCTATCTATCTATCTTCTATCTATCTATCTATCTATCTATCTATCTATCTATCATCATCTATCTATCTATCTATCATCTATCTATCATCTATCATCTATCTATCTATCTATCTATCTATCTATCTATCTATCTATCATCTATCTAATCATCTATCATCTATCTAATCTATCTATCTATCTATCATCTATCTATCATCTATGTATCTATTTATCATCTATCTATCTATCATCTATCTATATCTATCTATCTATCTATCTATCATCTATCTATCTATCATCTATCTATCTATCTATCATCTATCTATCTATCTATCTGTCATCTATCTATCTCTATCATCTGTCTGTCTATCTGTCTATCCATTGCATCAAATGATATATCCATGGACAGATGGCAACAGACTAGCCCAGATGACATTTGAGGGTGCAGAATCTCTAGCACAAGAGTTAACAGACCTGCAACAAAATGTTGCATTGTGGGGATGTCCTATCCAGGTTCGCACTGCACTTCATTCTGCTCTACCTCTCCCCCTATCATTTTTTGGTCTCCAATCATCAGTCATCACCCTGTGCTCACTAAGCACACTCTGTGCCTATTATGTTATTTTTGGGATTTCCTCCCCTAAAGATCTTTTGTATGTCTGCAAAAACTGGGGTTCCCCCTCCAAAGCCTGCTCACACTTCCCTCTCTTTCATGGAAGACACAGTTAGATACTGTGAGTGGGGATATGAACACAGGTCTCCCAGGCCCCAACCCAACACTGTTAACAACTGCACTGCACTGACTGTCTTACTTTTAATACAAGAACATACGAAGAGTCTGTAGCTGAATCAGGCCAATGGCCCATCCAGTTCATCATCTGGCTCTGACAGTCGCCAACCGGATGCCTCAATGGGAAGCTGGGAAGCAGGAACCGAGGGCAACAGTGTTCTCCCAGTTTTCCCAGCGTTTGGGCATTCAGAGGCATGCAGCTAGTGGAGGTACAATTTAGCTATCATGACTAGCAGCCATTGATGGCCTTATCCTCCATGAATTGAGCAATCAAAGGATGGAGAAGTTTGCAGTAGTCCTTCTGTCTTCTCCAACAGCAAACCAATACTCTTGGAGGTGTTTGGTTTCATTAAATAAAGTAAGAGGATAGTTTTGGGGTTTTTCTTCCCCCTTTTAAGAGTAGACCTTCTTTCCTCTCTCTTTGGCTCAGAGGACTTTGTTTCCTTTCTCTTCCTCTCCTTTCCTCCCTTGCTTTCCTCTAAGCCGGGCTGGTAAGGAGAGAGAGAAAAAAAATCAGCTTAACGGATAAGACAGCTCAGCTTTGGGTGGGATAACACAAGCAGCCCACAGGGAAGGGAGACCCTCCTAACCTACTCGGAAAATGAAACAAGCAGGTGACAGAAGGTCTACCTCAAACAACAGGAAAAGTCATATTCACGAACATGAGCGAATTGTCACATCGCTGCAACGGTGGATGGGGTTGGTGGAACTCCATGGGTCAGGTCAGTGTGACAGGTCCCAACAGGCATGACAACAGTCTGGGACCTCTCTCACTAACAAGCTCCTTTTCCCTTTGTGACAGAAATGGATGCTGGTTTAAGGCAGAGGTGGAGAACTGGGATGCAGGAGGGCCTTGCAAATGATGGTTGTTTTCCAAGGAGTGAGCATGCTCAGGAACCCTGAATCAGGTTGGTCCACCACAAGAAGCAGCCTCAACAAATTCCTCCTCCATCTCTATTTCTGGAAGAAGGTGGTTAAAGGGAGTGGAATATGTTTAGCTTGGGAAACAGGAGGCAGAGAGAAAGGGCTGTCACATGGAAGATGGAGCTAGCTTGTTTTCTGCTGTTCCTGAAAGTAGGACCCAACCCAATGGATTCAAACAAAAAATGAGATGACAACTAAAGATTGGGAAGAGCTTTGTGACAGGAAGAGCTGTTTGACAGTTGAATGGACTCCCTTGGAAGGCAGTCGACTGTCATTCATGGGAGGTTTTTAAGCAGAGGTTGGATGGCCACCTGTCAGAGATTCATTAGCTGAGATTCCTGCATTGCAGAGAGTTGGACTAGATGACTGTCGGAGTCTCTTCCAACTCTACAATTCAACGATTCTATGATTCTGTCACCAGGAAGCCTGAGGCAAGCTGTTCCCTCTCAGATGCCTCTTCAACCAACAGTATGGGTTAATAAAACTATTCTTACAAGGGGCACACCTATGCCATACAAATAAAGCACTCTTACACTCTTGCATCAAGGCTTCTCCCAAAGATTTATGGCAGTTGCAGTTTGTTAAGGGTGCTGGGAGTTGTTAAAGGAGGAGAAGAAGAAGAGTTTGGATTTGATATCCCGCTTTATCACTGCCCTAAGGAGTCTCAAAGCGGCTAACATTCTCCTTTCCCTTCCTCCCCCACAACAAACACTCTGTGAGGTGAGTGAGTCTGAGAGACTTCAGAGAAGTGTGACTAGCCCAAGGTCACCCAGCAGCTGCATGTGGAGGAGCAGAGAAGTGAACCTGGTTCACCAGATTACGAGTCCACCGCTCTTAACCACTACGCCACACTGGTAAAGGACCCCTGACAGGTTAAGTCCAGTCACAGACGACTCTGGGGTTGCGGCGCTTATCTCGCTTTACAGGCCGAGGGAGCTGGTGTTTGTCTCTCCCAGTTTTTCCGTGTCATGTGGCCAGCATGACTAAGCCGCTTCCGGTGCAATGGAACACCGAAACCAGAGCAGCACATGGAAACGCCGTTTACTTTCCCACCGGAGCAGTACCTATTTATCTACTTTGGGGCATGCTTTCGAACTGCTAGGTTGGCAGGAGCTGGTACTGAGCAATGGGAGCTCACCCTGTCGTGGGGATTCAAACCACCGGCCTTCTAATCGGCAAGCCCAAGAGGCTCAGTGGTTTAGACCACAGCGCCACCTCCCAGAGCTACAATTCCCAGAGTGGTTTAACAGTCTATCCATCTCTCCAGGAAACTCTGGGAATTGTAGCTTGGGGGGGTATATGGGTTTCCTAACAACCCTCAGCACCCCTAACACACAGTACAGCAGCCAGAATTCGTTGGGCGAAGCCATGACTGTAAAATTAGGATAATGGTACTTTAAAAGTATGTTGTGGATGGGGCCCGAAGAGTTGTTGTGTAATGATGCTTGAGACGTACACATTACCCAACTTCACTTGCACTTATGGTATTTGCATGTGAAAAGGTGTGCCAATATATATAACAGAGGCTCTTGAAAACAATTCTGTGTGCAGAAGTGCCCATCAATCCCCTAGAATCTTCACTAGAACATTTTTGTTTGCCATTTTCATTAATATATGCATTTTTTATGTGCATGTTACCCCAATATGCATTTTGGTATACATTTTCAGGTAGGAAAACTTTACCACTAAATTTGGAGAGGTGTGGATTTCAAAGGATAGCTACATTTCGGTCCACATATAATCTCCAGAATTGGAGATTGGGCAGAGAATTGCATTGCGAGATTCAGAGAGGTGCAAATTTCAAAAGATTCTCACAATTGAGCTGTAAGTTCTTTCTGTTCCTTGCGAATGCAATGCAGATCAAAAGCTGAAGTGGGGCATGAGGAGAGAAATCTGAAGTGTGTCCTGACTCTTCAGAGTACTGGGTGAAATTTTGCCATTCTTCTAAACCATCTCAGGTCCAGGGCTCTTGAGGTGTCATTTAACGTTTGCAGTTAAGTATTTACAGATCTGTTGCCATGGTGACCAGTTCTTCAAAGTTACTTTTACAATTCTGTTTTCTCAAACACCAGCCTTGGGCTGATTGCACGTGGATTGCTGGAAGGGAGCCAGAGCGAAATCATGCCTCTTTTCTCCATTAAGGAGAGGTCCTTTCTAATCATGTTCAGTTATTTCCTTGATGGCTTTATCTTGATTCGAAAATGTGTGTGTTGTGTGTGTGTGTGTGGGGGGGGAGAGTTGTCCTCTTTTCTGTTTTGGTGAAAGGGAGGGAGGAAGAAATGCGAATTGTAATTGGCAGAAGTAGGGCATATCATTTCGTTCCTTCAAGCTTTGCAAAAATAGATGGTGGAAATTAGGGAAATAACCCTGTCGGGGTTGAAGCTCTCCCTCCCCCACCCCCAATATACACACCTTTTTATGGAAAGGAAAATTGGACCCTTAATAGCAAAGAGATAAAAGCTGAGTACTATTCTGAATGTGCTTGGAATCCTTAGGAATAAATAACACTACAGCTAAGCTGACTCCACTCTGTTTCCAAAAGCTCTCTAAAGTCTAGGTGGCCATCTATTAGAGAGGGCGCAATGGTGGATATCCTGCACAAGGGTGTGTGTGTTGAATTAGATGACCTTTCAGTTGGAAGGCCACAGTAAGAGAGAGGGACCTCTTGACCCTTCCCCCTCCCACCAGTTTCCATACTGAAAATTGCAAACACACACACATCCCTTATCTACTTTTACCTTGCCCTGTTAGAGAGAAGAGGCAAATGCTTGTATGCAATAGCAGTGGGGGGGGGATCTTTAAATTTAAAATAATTCTAATGTGGAAGAAGGGCTTCCCTTTCTCCTCTCCCCTCCACACTCCTCCTTCCCCTTCCAATTCAAATGTCAGCCTCAGAAGCTGCATGGGGCTTCACTTCATGTGTCAAATGGCAACTCTATAGGGCATCTGGGACATAGTTACTCTATGGAGCTTTCTCCCCCAGGAAGCTGTGAAGACCAACCTGGACGGTTTTTAAAGAGGAGTAGACAAATGGATGAGAGAGCTATAGAATAGAAATAGAAATACTTTATTGTCACTGTACCACATGTTTACAGTGAGATTAAATGAACCCCCCTTCCCCCACAATCTCTCAGTCCTTGTTACACTCTGTGTGCTGTCGTATGACCACCAACCCCAAATGTCAGCTGCAATGTTGCTGTCTTCCATTCAGCAGTCTCACGGCCCACTGGTAGAAACTATTCTTTAACCTGTTGGTGAGGCTTATCATGCTTTTATATCTCCTGCCCGAGGGCAGGAGATTAAAAAGGTGCTGGCCAGGGTGTGAGTCATCCCTGAGAATGTTCCTCACTCTTCTGAGGCAATGGTCTCCTGCGATGACATCTAGCGGACTGAGGGGACAGCCCATGATATTGTCTGCTGTCTTCACCACCCTCTGTAGGGACTTTATAAACAGCCTCGGTCCAATATACCTGAAGGAGTGTCTCCACCCCCATCGTTCTGCCCGGACACTGAGGTCCAGCACAAAGGGCCTTCTGGTGGGTCCCTCCCTGCGAGAAGCCAAGTTACAGGGAACCAGGCGGAGGGCCTTCTTGGTAGTGGCACCCGCCCTGTGGAACGCCCTCCCAACAGATGTCAAAGAGAAAAACAACTACCAGACGTTTAGAAGACAACTGAAGGCAGCCCTGTTTAGGGAAGCTTTTAATGTTAAACAGACCACTGTATTTTAATATTTCATTAGAAGCCGCCCAGAGTGGCTGGGGAAATCCATCCAGATGGGCAGGGTATAAATAATAAATTATTATTATTATTATGGCTGTCAAACCAGCGTAAAAAGGTAAAGGTAAAGGTACCCCTGCCCGTACGGGCCAGTCTTGTCAGACTCTAGGGTTGTGCGCTCATCTCACTCTATAGGCCGGGAGCCAGCGCTGTCCGGAGACACTTCCGGGTCACGTGGCCAGCGTGACAAAGCTGCATCTGGCGAGCCAGCGCAGCACACGGAATGCCATTTACCTTCCCGCTGGTAAGCGGTCCCAATTTATCTACTTGCACCCGAGGGTGCTTTCGAACTGCTAGGTTGGCAGGTGCTGGGACCGAACAACGGGAGCGCACCCCGCCGCGGGGATTCGAACCGCCGACCTTTCGATCAGCAAGTCTTAGGCGCTGAGGCTTTAACCCACAGCGCCACCCGCGTCCCTTCAAACCAGCGTACCACACCGTAATACAGTATGAGAGAACACTTTCTATCATGGACTGATAGAAGGAAACCACCAGTTGCTGTCTAACATTGTTCTTTCACAAGACCCTAAGGAAATGAAGTCTCTGTTAGGTCTTCATAACCACCTGGGCTGCATTGACCTATCAATCTATAGCTGGAGGCAGCCATGCTTCTGAATACCAGAAACCACAGGAGGAGAGACTGCTCTTGTGCATGGGTCCTGATTGTGGGTTTTCCGCAGGTATCTGGCTGGCCACTGTGAGAAGAGGATTCTGGATTTGATGGACCATTGGCCCAATCCAGCAGGCTCTTATTCTGTTCTTTAAAAAATGGTTTCGGATTCCAAGGGCCAAGCCTTCCGATCCAAATTATCCCCACTCCTTGCTAGTGTCTTCATTTGCAGAAATGTGGAAGAGGCAAAGGCCAAACTTCTGCCGCCTTGCCTGGTTGCATCAAGAGTTTTTCAGCTTGATGTCTTTATCAGTGGACTGGCCTGAAAATAAAGCATCTCCCCCTACCCTCAAAAAAGGCCCTCCTCCTCCTTTCTCTTCATGGAAGAAATGCTCCATTATCTCTGGAGCAGATGATTTACCCTTTGCCTTTTATAGAAGAAGCTAATCAAAATATCAGGAGCACGAAAGGAAAATGTATGACTTGGCTCTCTAGCAAAGCCTCTGGCTCCATATCATTAATGTTGAACACAGGAGGGATGAACAGAGGCGATAATGTTGGCCAGCTATAGAAAGTATCTGCTGAAGGAGCCTCAGTAGCAAAATAAATGAAAGAACTCCTCACTCACTACCCTGGGGGAAATGCAGCAGTACGTCTTCTGTTGTCTCAAAAGACCCTGCTTGTGAACCAGTATCTGAGGACCCAGGAATGGTCCAGATGGTGTGGTTTGAAGGCATGTGAGACAACCTTGCAGAGTGAAGTAGGTCTGGGTCTCCTCAGTGCCTGAATGGGGTGACTGCTTAGAATATGGAGTATAAGGCTTTTAATGGCTACTAGCCAATAGGGTTGGGCAATATTTCAATATATCATCTGAAACCAGTTTGAAGTTCATATCGTGATATCGGTTAATTTTTGACCTGGAAATACATTGTGAATCAGTGTGTGTGTGTGTGTGTGTGTGTGTGTGTGTGTGTGTGTGTTCTATGCAAAAATCACAATGTGGGGGAAACCTTGAAGCCTTGCGTCTACGTAGCTCCATTCTTATTTCAGACATTGTGATATTTTGGCATATGGTGATGTTTAGCTGGTGATAAATCATGATGTTGATAACCAGAGATCACCCAGCCCTACTGTTTGCCTCTACATAGTTCCATCCTTATTTCATACATTGTGATATATAGATATATTGTGATGCTGAGCCAGTGATATATCGCAATGTTGAAGACCAGATATCGCCCAGCCTTGCTAGCCATGTTGGCTGTGCTCTGGCTCCACAGAAGTAATGCTTCTGAATGCGAGTTGCTGGAAATCACAGGGAAGGTTCTTGTGTTCAAAGTTAGGAGAGCGTGGCTGTGATAACTCTCTTCCAAGTATACTTCCATTTTTGGCAGCTCATGGGCCTGCTTTCCACAAAGGTTACAGTCAAACTACCATTTATTCAGTTGATATTTATCCAACGATGTGTCACATCCTGGGTTTGATGCCCCAGCTCAATAATGGCGCCTTGAGCTACGCCAAGCGCTTATTAGCTTGGCGGTGGTGTATCAATGTCCCCGAGGCCATTGGAATCGTTGCTGTTGTCTTCATCATGTTAATGACATTTATGTGCCTTATAATAGTCATGAAGGGCTAAACAGCTTCTGCGCATCCATTTTCACAACGTCCACTTCAGGAAGATGATGGTGATCCTTTAATTGGGTAATATGCACTGACTTGTGTTGAAAACTGGATATGATACTAAACTTACACAGGATTAATATCTTACGATACACTTCAATAAATACCAAGCCGGAAGACTGTAGAAGAATACTGGCTCTCTGAAAAAGAAACTTTGAACATAGATCTGGTTTCATAATGGGAAAGCCATTGCATCACTGTTAAGATTTCATTGAATAAAGGATCAGCTTAGAGTAGTAAGATGAAGACTATGAGATTTACATGTTTGCAAATGCTGCTACTTTCATGTATTTCTTATGCAACGCTCTGGCAACTCCTGAAATCTAGTGGGTGGGGGAAAATCTGTTCCTGCTAGCTGATGGAGATGATTATTGCACTTTTTTGATTTCAGCACAATGCTGGAAGGGTAAATTGTTTAAATTAGAAGCAAGTAGCAACAGCAACCCTTAGTTTAGCCGAGGTGTTGTTTTGGGGGGAAGTTGTTGTTAGGTTACTTTTGTATCTTTATTTTATGGTGATTTATGTGGAAACAGTTCAGTCTGGCTGTGCACTTTAGTTTTATTTATGGTTTTTGACTAATTTTTTGTTATGTTGTGTGGACGAGTCTGTTGGAGGTCTCCTGACAGATCTCTTTCCCCCGCAACCCATAAAAACCAAAAGCTTACCCTGTTACCTTCCTAATCTATGCAATATTAATACATTAGTTAGCACTGTAGAGCCAAAACATTTTGAAGCCAGGAAGTGTTTCAGATTCTTATACTGCAATTCATCTTTGTCCAATCTCTCTGGAATGAAGCAGGGCTGACTTCACTAATAGTTCTTGGGTCTCTATTATAAATGATTTAAGTTGCTGGCATTTTAATTAATGAGATATAAATGCAGTATTTATGGTAAGAGCATAGGAAACGATGATCTTCACTTACTGCTGTATTTTTTTTCTTTTCTTTTAAAAAAACCCAGTCTTGTGTTTTCTTACTTTAGATATTCTGTACAGAGAGAGTGAAGATTCTGGTGGAAGTTAAGAGAAGAAGACGAACTGTCTTATTACTCATTTTCTTCTGTTACTGCTGCTCCAGCTCCTTCTTCTACGTTTGCATAGCATCACGAGTTTCTTAATCGTGACATCATCTGTGAATTGCGGCATTCTCTGAGTATGTAAAATATCTTCAAATGTGGTATGCCATGTGTGATGCAAGTGATGTCACAGTGGTTGTTTTTCTAAAAAGAAAAAGCTCCCCATCATCCGAACGATTCATTAGAGGGAAGATGTTGTTGTGTAGTTGTTTAGTTGTGTCTGACTCTTCGTGACCCCCTGGACCAGAGCACGCAAGGCACTCCTGTCTCCCACTGCCTCCCACATTGGTCAAACTCATGCTGGTAGCTTCGAGAACACTGTCCAACCATCTGGTCCTCTGTCGTCCCCTTCTCCTTGTGCCCTCCATCTTTCCCAACATCAGGGTCTTTTCCAGGGAGTCTCCTTCTTTGGAGGTCTTTAAGCAGAGACTTGACAACCATATGTCAGGAGTGCTCTGATGGTGTTTCCTGCTTGGCAGGGGGTTGGACTCGATGGCCCTTGTGGTCTCTTCCAACTCTATGATTCTATGATTCTATGATTCTCTTCTCATGAGGTGGCCAAAGTATTGGAGCCTCAGCTTCACAATCTGTCCTTCCAGTGAGCACTCAGGGCTGATTTCCTTCAGAATGGATAGGTTCGATCTTCTTGCAGTCCATGGGACTCTCAAGAGTCTTCTCCAGCACCATAATTCAAAAGCATCAATTCTTTGGCGATCAGCCTTCTTTATAGGGAAGATGCTCCAATCTCTTTGCTGGTCTGGTCATTAATTACACCTCTTGCAACTCTGTGGTGCTCTTGTTGAGATGTAATGAGACTATGCAGTGACCTGGTCTGCTACAGCAAATGGAGCACTGCTGAACTAACCTCGGTCTCCCCTCAGCTTTCCACCATCTTGTCTTCTTCCTGACTTCCAGTGAAGGGGTGGCTCTGGCTGTCAGCTTTCTCCTCTGTAGTCTCAACACTGCCCATGTAGAAAGGGCCAATACATTTCGGCACCTGAGGTGGACCCCAAAATGACACACACACCCCTCCCTGCCAGGGAAGTAGTAGTAGAAGAAGAGTTTGGATTTGATACCCTGCTTTATCACTACCCTAAGGAGTCTCAAAGCGGCTAACATTCTCCTTTCCCTTCCTCCGCCACAACAATCACTCTGTGAGGTGAGTGGGGCTGAGAGACTTCAGGGAAGTGTGACTGGCCCAAGGTCACCCAGCAGCTGCATGTGGAGGAGCAGGGAAGCGAACCCGGTTCACCAGATTGCGAGTCTACCGCTCTTAACCACTACACCACACTGGCTCTTATAATAATAATAATTGAGTAATAAGGGATGAGGGAAGATCTACATCAGGAACAAGGGGAGAAGAAAGACTGACATTGGGATCTGCTGCCCCAGTGAATCCTGCCACTTGTCACAGCCATCTCACCTTGCCTCATGGGCTGGTCCACCTTGCTTGTAGACATCAGCAGGGAGAAGAAGGATGGAACGAATCTCAAATTAGCTGGCCCCACCTCTCATTGGTTCTGCCTCCACCTACTGTTGGCCTCCCTGCTTTCTGCACCTCCAGTCCCAACAGGCATCAGCCACAACTACAGATGAGATCTCTCACAGACCATAAATGAGGACAAGACACATATATGGGAGAGAGGGCTATCAATGGCTACTAGTCATGATGGCTATGGTCTGCCTCCACCATTGCTTCTGAATACTAGTTGCTGGAAACCACAGGAGGGGAGAATGCTCTTGTGTCTGAATCCTGCTTGGGCATTTCCCACAGGCCTTTGGTTGGCCACTTTGAGAACCAGATGATGGACTAGATGGGGCATAGGCCTGATCCAGCACTCTCTTCTTATGGCCAAGGGTAGCAGAATTAAATCATCACTTCATGGGAGGTTTCTAGGGTTAGGATATGGGGCCAGGGCAAACCAAGGAAGGGGGCAAGAGGGGAGGAAAGAAGTGTTAGATTGTGTAAAAAAAATAAATCCTGGGCCAACTGCACTGGCTGCCAATTAGTAAGGTAAAAGTAAAGGGGCCCCTGACCATTAGGTCCAGTCACAGACGACTCTGGGGTTGCGACACTCATCTCACTTTACTGGCCGAGGGAGCCGGTGTACAGCTTCCGGGTCATGTGGCCAGCATGACTAAGCCGCTTCTGTCAAACCAGAGCAGAGCACGGAAACACCGTTTACCTTCCCGCCGGAGCGGTACCTGTTTATCTACTTGCACTTTGATGTGCTTTTGAACTGCTAGGTTGGCAGGAGCAGGGACCGAGCAACGGGAGCTCACCCCATTGCGGGGATTCAAACCGCCAACCTTCTTATAGACAAGTCCTAGGCTCTGTGGTTTAACCCACAGCGTCACCCGCGTCCCTCTGTCAGTTAGTATCTGGGCCCAATTCAAAGTGCTGGCATTGACCTATAAAGCCTTAAATGGCTCAGGATGTCAATACCTTGAGGACTGGCTTCCTCCATATAAACTGTCTTGGACCCTGCATTTGTCATCCAAAGCCCTTCTCTATGGCCCCCCTCCCTGAAAGGTTCAGAGGGCTGCAATGCAATAATGGGCCTTTTCTGTATTGGCTCCCCATCCATGGAATGCTCTACCCAGAGATGCTCGCCTGGTGCCATCATTACTTATATTTAGGTCTCATTCCTCTTTACCCAGGTCTTTAGTCATTGAACTATCTATGGTCTGTTAAAAGTGGGAAGGCTTTTATTATGAGTATTTTATTATTATGTTGTGTACATTATGTTCATAATGTTGTACACCACCCTGGGATCTTGGAATAAAGGGCAGCATATAAATTGAATAAATAATAAAAAAGGGAAAACTTTAATAAAATATCAAGTAAAGAAATGGGCGGAGGGGGGAGATAAAGTATTTTTAATGCCTCCAACACTACTGAGATTTGCATTGCAGCCTCACGGCCTGAAAAACACAGCATAAAAAAAAAGAGAGAGATCGAATCTTCCAACACTTCTCATCTGGAAACATATTAATCTTGTGTTTTGTCTTTAAAAGGCTCTGCCATTATAACATAATTACTGCCGAAATTGACCTTTAAAATATATTTCAGATTCAAAAAATGTATTTAAACCCCTCGCCGAGTGCCGTTTTTCAACTTCAATGTGTCGTTTCTGCTTTTTGGGCTGGGGCGAGCGAGCGAGGGAAGGATCTTGTGTCAGTGGAGAATAGATCTGCTTAGCAATAAGGCAAATACAAATGTATACATGGCTACCTTTAACCTCCAATTGAATCAGCAGGGTCCCCAAAGTTTCCAGGGAGGTAAATGTAATAGTAACAGGAAGTAAATTGTCGCAATTGCGCCTTCAATGCCCTTAATGTAATTCAATCAATCTGTTTAGCTTTGGTAATACTCAGATTTATACCTGCCGTCGACAACGGGAAAGTTCAAGAGCTGCTCAGCTTCAAAATGCAAGCTCAATCACGTTTATTTATTGGGACAGTCCCCTACCCGAAATTTGTACCTGTGTCTGTAATTGACTGACATTTCCAGCAACCCGCTGGAAAAGAAAACATAACCTTGGTGGAAAATGAGATGGCAAACTGTGTCAAGAGACAGATGTGTACTGCACAGTGTCAATGGCATTATAAATGGAGACACTATTGAGCCTGCATAAACATCTCATTGGGCAAATCATGGAGCAGGAAAAACAAGTAAATGTATAGATACCTTTGATGGAATCCTGCAGTTTGGAGAAGTTACAATGAAAGGCCGTACATAGCTCTATGGCAGAACACCTACTTAGCATGCAAAAAAGATCTGAAACAATAGCATGAGTTCACTCCAGTGAACTCCAGTGCCCAGACTGGGATAAGTTCACTTTGTTTTGTGCTAGTTACCAGGAGGGTCTTGGAGGGTACTTGGAGACCCTCTTTCCTGACAGGGGGTAGTTCTGAACTGATTGGTTGGCACAGTGGACCACAACTTAAATGAGAATTACATACCAGAGTTCATGTGCAAAGGCAATATCATGCAGTCAGGATGATCTCCAGAACCACACCACACAACTATCCCTAGTTTGCCAGACCTACCTTACTGGACTCTGGGAAGGTCACACAAGGCCTGTCTCTACCTTAATGGGCCCAGAGAAGGTAACATGAGTTGCCAGAAGAGCCTTGGAAGGCTCCCACTAGATCGTGTGGGGCCATCCAAGATCTCATAGGGCCTTTCCCAGAGCCTTGTAAGGAAGGCAGAGGGCGGCCCGGAAGGTGACCCGGAAACTACAACTAATCCAGAATGCGGCAGTGAGACTGGTGACTGGGAGTGGCTGCCGAGACCACATAACACTGGTCTTAAAAAACCTACATTGGCTCCCAGTACGTTTCTGAGCACAATTCAAAGTGTTGGCATTGACTTTAAAGCCCTAAATGGCCTTGGCCCAGTATACCTGAAGGAGCGTCTCCACCCCCATCATCCAGCCCGGACACTGAGGTCCAGTGCCAAGGGCCTTCTGGCGGTTCCCTCACTGTGAGAAGTGAGGTTAAAGGGAACCAGGCAGAGGGCCTTCTCGGTAGTGGCACGCACCCTGTGGAACGCCCTCCCATCAGATGTCAAGGAAATTATCAACTATCTGACTTTTAGAAGACATCTGAAGGCTGCCCTGTTTAGGGAAGTTTTTAATGTTTGATGTTTTATTTTCTAATATTACGTTGGGAGCCACCCAGAGTGGCTGGGGAAACCCAGCCAGATGGATGGGGTATAAATAATGAATGATGATGATGATGAAAACTCTTTCTGCAGCGAGAAAATCCAGGGCTATCCCGTGAGATCTTGGATGGTGCCTTCCAACTGCTCACTTCCTGCTCTCCAGTTATTTATTTTTCTGCCACCCACACAAAGCTGCAATCATGCAAGTATATCACGCATAGTAAGTTGCAGTCCTACGGTAGTCCTTGGCGAGGCACCATCAAATGTTTTTGCAACCTGACTGCTTCCTTTCAGGTATTTGGGGGCCACAGTTCATTTTTTATTTTTATTGAATGGGATTTGTATAGGACTCAATTGTAAAAAAGAAAAAGAAAAGTAAAAGGAAATGTACATTAAAATTATTAATAGAAGTGTTATAAGCAAGTAAACCTAACTTTAAAAAACATAAATAGAACCAGACGTTAAAAATATACATTTTAAAATAAAACCACATATTTCAATTACAGACATACCTCGAGTTGAATGTGCTTTGGGTTGAGCACGTTCGAGTTGCCCTCTGCGGCAACCCGGAGGTAAAAGAGCGTGTTACTTCTGGGTTTCGCCACTTCCGGGTTTCGCTCAAAATGACGTCACATGCATGCGCGGAAGCGGCGAAATGCTACCCACGCACACGCAGACACACCGTCGCGTCTTGCGTTCCATTTGGGATGTGAACGGGGATCCAGAATGGATCCCGTTCGCATCCCAAGGTACCACTGTACAGGCATCTGGGTTTCAGTTTATGTATCTGGGTAGACTTTCACTTGCCGAAACAAGTAAGTTTTTAGCTGGTGCCAAAAACAGTACAGTGAAGGCACCTGCCTTGTGTGAATGGGCTGGGAGTTCAATGTTGAAATACCTGCTTTGAATGCAGAAAATCCAGGGTTTAACCCCTGACATTTCTAGTTAATCAACCAAGCAGCACTTGGTGTGAATAATAGTAATAGTAATAGTAATAATTTATTATTTATACCCCACCCATATGGCTGGGTTTCCCCAGCCACTCTGGGCTGCTTCCAACAAAATATTTAAATACAGTAGTCCAAAGACCCCTGCCTGAGACCCCATAGAGCTGCAGATACTCGCTGTAGCCAGGAAACTAGTGGCTTGATCCGGTAGAAGGCAGTTTCCTGTGTTCTGAAGTAGCCAGCTATTCCTACATATTCTACTATTTCCGATTTATTGTTGCACCTTTTGCAAGCGTATGCAAGACTTTGAATCTCCATGTTTTAGTCCTTTATTTCATTTATATGGAGACTTGCTAGACTTATTTATCACCTAGTAGTGAATTTTCTCTCTTTCTCTGTTCATCCTTGACCACTGCTCGGAGAACAAGGTGATCAGATGTCCCGAAGCAGTTTTAAATGTTTGATAACTGCTTTTGCCGTATGTGTGTACGTGTGAGTGTTATAGATTGAAATAATTTTCACTTTGCCTTTCTGCAAGGAGGTCATATAAGGAGGCTAAAGTAGAAAAGTACTGATAAACTTCTCTGTGGACCAGGGAGGGATAGGCAAATCTATTGTCTTGTGAGCCGCTCTGAGAACTTCGGATGAAGGGCGGTGTATAAATTTTAAAAATAATAATCAAATCAAATCTATTACCATGATTTTAAAGGGATTGAGGGTTTGGTTTTGGGGTTGTTGTTTTTTTAGTACAAAGATATTAGGCACCACACAGAGAAGCTAACAATAACCAAAACGAAGTAGGAAACCCAGTAAATTCTAAAAAGATAATTGGTGTGATCCTAGGCATGTGTTTGAATCCAGCACTTACAACAAAGATTAGGGTAAGTATCAGCTTAAGTCAGGCTTCCTCAACCTCGGCCCTCCAGCTGTTTTTGGCCTACAACTCCCATGATCCCTAGCTAGCAGGACCAGTGGTCAGGGATGGTGGGAATTGTAGTCTCAAAACATCAAAACACAATACCCAGTGTGACAATCAGTTGCAATATTGTGCTTCTAAGACATACTTGTGCTCATGCACACCTTGACCCACAGTGACTGGCCCAGGAGAATATTGTCCATCTGTGACAAAGCTCAAACTTGAATCAAACTTGAGTCTCCATCTCTCAAATTAGGTCTGCCCAAGACTTGTGACCCACCAAGCCAAATTCAGCCAGTTGAGAATGCATAGAGGAGGTGGGGAACCAAATGTGGTCCTCAGAATCTCTCCATCTGGCCCTTGGGACTCTCCCCACGAAACATCACCTATCCCCAGATTATGCCTCTGACCAGCCCTGCTTCACATTCTCCTTGAGTATTTTTGCCTGGCTGGGATGTGCCCCTGGACTCTGATAATTGACACCTGCTTGCTTGGGGTATGTGGCAGTGAATGTAGGAAAAGCTTCCTAAACAAAGGTAGAAGTCACATTTGTTGCTCTGTCCACTTTTGCCTGATTGCCAAAGAATTGATGCTTTTGAATTACGGTGCTGGAGGAGACTCTTGAGAGTCCCATGGACTGCAAGAAGATCCAACCTATCCATTCTGAAGGAAATCAGCCCTGAGTGCTCACTGGAAGGACAGATACTGGAACTGAGGCTCCAATACTTTGGCCACCTCATGAGAAGAGAAGACTCCCTGGAAAAGACCCTAATGTTGGGAAAGATGGAGGGCACAAGGAGAAGGGGACGACAGAGGACAAGATGGTTGGACAGTGTTCTCGAAGCTACCAGCATGAGTTTGAGCAAACTGCGAGAGGCAGTGGAAGACAGGAGTGCCTGGCGTGCTCTGGTTCATGGGGTCACGAAGAGTCGGACATGACTAAACGACTAAACAACAACCACATTTTCCTCCTCCAGCATGTGGCCCCCACAAGTTTTCCCATAAGAGAATGTGAACTTCAGGTGTTCCCCACCCCAATTTTCAGCATCCCAGGAACTGCAAATGTGGGAGGTCTATTAAACCTCCAGTGAGCCTGTTGGGTTCCATTTGCCTTGGTGGTCCCCCAATTTCGTAGCCTTGTCTCAGATAAACATTTATGTCTCTTGACTGTGGGCTCTGCTTCTGCAAAATGCCATAGCATGCCTGTGCACAACTACACCTAGATGCAAAATCCTCTGGTTTGAATGGATAAAGGTTTGGCACAAGAATTCCACCCACCAGGTCATAAGAGAGAATTGCTTTTTTAAAAAATGTCAGCATTCTCAGCCCATCACTGGTGCTCATTACACAATGTGTGTGCTGGGTTGCAGCCAACAGACCCACCCCTAAACTCTCTCTTTCCCCCCTCCCAAGCTGGCTGGAAATGATGATAAATGGAGAAGTCAAAAAGGCCCCATCTTTTCATTACGAGTTTTCCAACTGCTTTCGCCAAGAGGGGAGGGACCATCACTGCCCCCCTTGTCTGTTTTCCCTTTCCAATGCAAATGATATCTCTTGCAAATAGATTGGTTGACATTTGCAGGGAAAAAAGGACTGTCCTTACAGAGACATGCAAGTAGGGGGGGGGGTGGAATCCCTGTGTGTTACTTAAAAAAAAAAAAAAGTTTCTATATCCTCTAACCAGCCTGCCCTGCTTAGAAAGGGTTTTTTTGGTTTTTTTTTGTAAAGTCTCCCATTGCCTGCGAATCTTTAAAATTATAAATCTAGGTGTCCTCATTAGAGCCGTGCTTCTGTTTGACAGGCAATGCTTGTCTCTACTGTTGGTGACGAACACAGTATGACAGGCTATGTGCGCCTCTGTCCAAGGTACTGAATCACAATAAAATGGTAAATTACTGTCTGTCATAGCCAGGAGTCAAAGTAACTAATGTATAATTCCCAATTCTGCATCAGATGGAGTGTGTGTGTGTGTGTGTGTGTGTGTACATGAAGGGTGCATGTGAGCATGGGCAGATAGTGAATGCTAAAATTCACTCCGTAGAATATTTGCTGATGAAGGAAGGCCAAGGGAAGAAAGAGAGATCGTGTGTCATAGGAAGCAAAATGGTGCTCTAAATGAAAATGAGGCAAGTTTTTGAAGGGTGAGGACCAAGACTTGGAATCGTCCTCAAAGAGTCCAGCCCAGGCAACAACAGGTCCAATATCACAGGAGGGGTCAGTAGGCCATTGTACCATTTGCTATGTGTCTGAAACTTCTTAACAAAGGGCAGGCAGTGGAAAAGGATCACCCCCCCCCAATATCTCACTAAGTACACAGGAACAACAATATGCAGTGGTACCTCTGGTTATGTACTTAATTCATTCCGGAGGTCCGTTCTTAACCTGAAACTGTCCTTAACCTGAAGCACCACTTTAGCTAATGGGGCCTCCTGCTGCCGCTTCACCGCCACCAAACGATTTCTGTTCTCATCCTGAAGCAAAGTTCTTAACCCAAGGTACTATTTCTGGGTTAGCAGAGTCTATAACCTGAAGTGTATGTAACCTGAAGCGTATGTAACCCAAGGTACCACTGTACAGCTTACCTGGGCATCTTTTTGCTTTGTTATCATGACCTTTCATGTGCTATGAATCATGGCAAGGCCAGCCAAAGAGGCAAGGCAAGATGCAACCCTCTCTGTCAACCAGAGTCAACCAGACTGGTTTGTTTCTGGCCCCAGTTTAAGGTCCTCACCTTATTGTTTACAGCCTTAAATGACTCAGCTAGCAGTGGCCTTGTTCCTGAACAGAGCTTGGATCTGGCATGCTTTATGACACCTTAATTTAAGATTACATCAGCTGTGCTGGTTTTCCATACTTAGGATTGGTCCCTAGCTTAGATTCGTTAATTTCAATGGGTCCACTTTGAGCAGAACTAGCAGTGGATACAACCCAATAGTCCCAACAAGTGACTTGCAGCAAAAGCTTGCAATGCAGAAGAGCTCACTGCCCCACTGCCTTTTAGGCTGCCCTTTTTGTACTTTTGCAAACCCCTGAACTTGCTTTTGCCTCTTTGCTATGCATGGGTTTTCTGTAGTTGTTTTGGCTATGTAAGCATTGAATGACACTCACAGCCTGAATGTTGATAATTGAGGGAGTGATTCTCCGTGGTGGCTCTGTTCTGTTTATTTTGTGTGACCAGAGGAGAAGAGACTGCTGGGAGGAGCACAGAAAGAAGAAACGCCATGGTGCATCTGCAGCAGCGCAGCTGGACACCTTCCTCTGCCCCAGCTGCAACAAAACATGTCTCCCCCCATCCAGCTCCACAGTCACAGCAAGCGCTGCAACCTTCCAACAACTTGACCTCGCCCCAAAAGGTGCACTCCTCAGTTGTCTCCTGAGACAGACTGACCACAACCCAATTGTGTATTTATTAAATTTCTATCTCTCCCTTTCTCCCAAAGGGCCAGTGTGGTGTAGTGGTTAAGAGCGGTAGTCTCGTAATCTGGGGAACCGGGTTCGCGTCTCTGCTCCTCCACATGCAGCTGCTGGGTGATCTTGGGCCAGTCACACTTCTTTGAAGTCTCTCAGCCTCACTCACCTCACAGAGTGTTTGTTGTGGGGGAGGAAGGGAAAGGAGAATGTTAGCCGCTTTGAGACTCCTTAAAGGGAGTGAAAGGCGGGATATCAAATCCAAACTCCTCCTCCTCCTCCTCTTCCTCCTCCTCCTCCTCCTCCTCCTCCTCTTCTTCTTCTTCTTCTTCTTCTTCTTCTTCTTCTTCTTCTTCTTCTTCTAGAGGGAGTGTGTTTTTATGAAGCTGGATTAGATGGGCCACTGGTCTGATGCATCAGAACTCTTCTCATGCTCTAAGAAACCATGGCCTATAGAATTGTCCACTACTTTCCCCTTGTTGATCTATTTGAGAATTAACAGCTTTGGTCTGAGATGGAAAGACACAGGACCTATGTGGAAAAAATGTTTGGTTTATTTTGGTCTCTGGCAGATGCACACTAAATTCTGTTTTAATTAAAACACATAGTAGTTAGAAATAAGCTTCTGAGCCATCAAGAGAGGCCCTCATTAGAGAACCCCACACTTTAAAACACACCATTCATCACCCAGGGATAATTTCCTGTAAATATATTGTGTGTGTTGTTCCCCCCCCCCCCCCCACAGTAGTGCTAGGAAGAATGCTTAAAATTCTCCGCTCACATCTCATTATGAAGTAATTGATAACAACATGGTCATTTCTTTTCATTCCCCAGGTTCCCCCCCCCCCTTTCTCCCCCTTTTCTTCGAGGCAACCTCTCACAGCAATCAATATCAACAGTTTTCAAAAGGGAGAAACAATAAATAAATCGCACCAGACAATGACAGAGAACATCCTTATTATAATAAATTTACCATAAATAAAACTAGCTGTGAAATAACCACAGGCCAATTCTTCCACTAATGCCTTTGAATGTTATTTGGAGAGGGAGGGAAGAAAAATGCCCCCTGGAAAAAAAAAAATCTCTTTCCCCCCCAAAGTCTTAAACTTTTCCAGATCTACTCGTGCTTGGAGTTGCTATGGTATGGAGGGGAAATCAGGAGACCAAGAAGACAAGGAGAGAGGCTTATAATGGGGACAGGAATTTTTTGTCAGCCTGCTTATATAGAGCTCCACTAGAACGCAACAGTAACCACTTTCTGTAACTATCCAATCACTGAACGTCACTTTCAATCCCTTATTTGCATATGTGGACCTGAGTGAAAACTAGCTACAGTATCCCCCTGCTGGCCCAGGGTGAGAACTTCAGTACATAACACGCGGGCTGCGATTCGCTGCTTCTGCGCATGCGCGTGACATCATTTTGCACGTCTGCGCATGCACGAGCGGCGAAGAGCGGCGAAACCCTTAAGTAACCCTTTCCGGTACTTCCGGATCGCCGCGGGATGCAACCTGAAAAAACATATCATGATGCAAACGTAACATGAGGTATGACTGTAATAATAATAATAATAATAATAAGAAGAAGAAGAAGAAGAAGAAGAAGAAGAAGAAGAAGAAGCAGCAGCAGCAGCAGCAGCAGCAGCAGCAGCAGCAATTTCCAGTCTTGTTTTGGGTTTTGCCAGAATTCTCTGACAGCGCAAGTTGCATGCCACCTACACACCTTCTGGACAGATTTTCCCCATCCAGAAAATGGGCTTGCTGCTGACTTTGACAACACCTGTCTCCCTTCCCCAGCATCCTGTTCTGCCCTGACCCGAATCTCGCCCCTCTATGGCCTGGCGCTGATAGGTTGCCCCGCCATTAAGCGGCAGCCAGCAATTAGAGAAAGTCCCTGCGCTTCCCAAAGAGAGCTGTAAGGAGAGCGCTGGCACCAGCCTCTGATTTATCATATCGAGAGCATGCCATCCTATTTATGTGCGGTGGTGTTTTTTTGATAAACGGCCTGCATTAGGCTACCTCAAAGGTGCCCTGCATCATTAACTATCAGGGTGGATGCTGAAGAGAAAGTTAATAAAACTTGTCTCTGGCGCAGAATTGAGAAAACTCGCCGCCTGACGGAAGAGAAGATGCTTCTGAAACCACATGCGCAACCTTGTACAGGTAATAATGGCAAAACACTCAAGGGAGTCCTTTGAGCAGGGCGGGGTGAGGATGTCATTTTTCTTCCTGATATATAGGATACTAATGGCTTTTCTCCCACACTTCCCCTCCTCTTTTGCTGTTCTTTTCTTTCATTCTCGCAGAGCTGAGAACCATCTCACACAAACACACACACCATCCATTGGCAGCGTTTGAGGAAAAAGAAAAGGAGAGAGAGAGAGAGAGAGAGAGAGAAAGAAAGAAAGAGAGAGAGAGAAAGAAAGAGAGAAAGAAAGAAAGAAAGAAAGAGAGAGGGGGAGAGAGAGAGAAAGAAAGAGACAGAGAGAAAGAAAGAGAGAGAGAGAGAGAGAGAGAGAGAGAGAGAGAGAGAGAGAGAGAGAGAGAGAAAGAAAGAAAGAAAGAAAGAAAGAAAGAAAGAAAGAAAGAAAGAAAGAAAGAAAGATACTGAGAAGGGGGGAGCGGAACAAAAGAAGTCCAATAGAAGGCTATCCGGAAGCCACCACCATGCCAACTGCCAACTCCGGTCTCCTTATTAACCGGGAGAATATTCAAAGACTCCAAAAGCATTAATAATGGGCCCCTGCCAGATATTGATAATTTATTCAAATTATAGGTCTGGATTTGCGGGAGCAGATGTTCCTCAGGCAGGGCTTGTCACAGAATGATTTCCAGAGAAACAAAATTACACTTGGCACAATCATTAAAAGCAGAGAGGCAGGCCTCCTCTTTGTGCCGCGCAGGCACATCTGGGGCTGCTGCCGCCTCTGTGGGGTGGCTCCTCTGCCTCGGCCGCCCACCCCACTGCTCTCCTCCTTAATCATAGGGTTGGCTCTTGCATGCAGTCCAGGCATATGTAGTAAGGGGGCACAGGGGAGATGGATGGGATTGCAGGCACACCCTACTGCGGGCAAAGGGTTGTAGAAAAGACCCATTGAAGTTAATGGCAATGACTGGTTTGGTTCCATATGGGTCTACTTTTTAGTAGAATTCAGTTAGCTGCAACCCAGATTGGACTCAGTCAGTAGGGGGCACGGTGTGAATATTTGTTGAAAAACGCTGTGATTGCAAAGAGATTCCCATTTATTGATCCTGTTGGATCTGCTCTTTCTCCCATCTTCTGCTGTTATTCCCTGTCCACTGTTCCACCCAGCCTGGTAACTCAATCTTTTGCCTGTATTCGTCACATGGGTGATCTGAACCAACCAGGGATCCCACGTGAGGTGGATGAGATCCTGGCCCCATGCAGCCAGTTCGGTTTCGACTACACAATTGCACCACCAAAGGGGAAACAAACTCAAAGGGTGATGATAGGAGAGGATCATTCAAAAATAAGATGATCTTACCATAGGGCAATGTAGCAGAGAGGGCACTGAAACGGTGAGTAGGTTCTAGCTAGGTAAGGGGGGAAATCCAGTTTGGCTTGAGTTTAACTGAAACCCAGCCCTCCATCAAAAACTTGCACTTCTAATTTTGAAACGAAGTTTCCAAACCAGAAGTGGTGCACGCAAATGCATATAACATAGTAGAAATGTGCCCATAAAAAATGTGCATTTCAGATAAAAATGTGCATGGAAATTCCATGAGCCCCCCCCCCACTTTTTTCTTCTTTTTTATAGTTGTTTTTATTAAAGGATTTTCACAGTTAACAAAGGCACATACGACGTCTCTGTTTTCAGTCTACAGAGTCCTTTCTACAGGGTCGGTTACATTTTGTGTCATAGACATTGTGAAGTTGTGGGGAGGGAGAGAGAGGGGGGGGGGGAGAAGAGTGTAATGATTTTTCATTCTTTGGCTTAGTGTCCATGCAGAGTTTTTGCATCTTTCTTTATCAGACGACAGTGGTACCTTGGGTTAAGAACTTAATGGAGGTCCGTTCTTAACCTGAAACTGTTCTTAACCTGAAGCACCACTTTAGCTAATGGGGCCTCCTGCTGCCGCTGCACGATTTCTGTTCTCATCCTGAAGCAAAGTTCTTAACCCGAGGTACTATTTCTGGGTTAGCGGAGTCTGTAACCTGAAGCGTATGTAACCTGAAGTGTCTGTAACCTGAGGTACCACTGTAAATGCAGGTGCAGAAATGTGGCCGACTCAACTCAAGATCAGAAACAGTGATAGTAAGACAGTGGAGTGGACTGCCTCAGAAGGTCATTGGAGGTTCTTAAGCAAAAGTTGGATGGCCACTTGTCAGGGCTTCTCATCAGCCCCCATCCCCACACTGCATGGGATTAGACTAGATGACCCTTGTGGGTCCCTTCCAACTCCACAAGTCTGCAATTCTTGCTCCAAGTCAGTGCAGAGAACTCTGATGCCCCTTCCTGCTTCCCACACCACTTCCTGCAGAGGCAGGAAGGATAGAATCACAGGAGGCATTGCGACGAACTTCCACCATCATCCTCCATAACACTTTTTAGAATTATCGAAGCACTTTGTGCATGCAAACTTCCTGGACGGACAGGCCTGCCCAGTCCCGGTTTTGGAACACAAATTTGAATTTCCGCGGAATATTCAGGCGAGAAGGATTTGCTTGAAACGCTAGGCTCGCTGTTTGCTTCAGCCTGGCGTGAGCAGCTGCGTGGAAGTGCAAGGCTCATTTTTGCCACCATGGATGAACGAACGGATGCTTCCACCCCAGCCCTCTCCGCTGCTCCTCATCTCGGGTGCCAGCGTCTTGCGGCTTCGCTGCGTTCTCACCACCTTTCGTCTCCAGTTCAAGCCAAGGGGAGGAGGCAAAGGGGAAGCGAGGGGGCAATCATCTCCCCCTGTGATGAATGAAGCCCCTGTCACTCAGAGAAAATGAATATTTCTTTGCAATAATGACCAGATGGTAACAAGTCTCAGATCTAAATTAAAACATGCATGATAAATGCCAAGAAAACATGGAAAGACAAAAACTCAACCTGGAGTGAAATCTCTCTATAAATCTTCTTCCCCTCTCTCCCTCCCTCCTTCCCCTCCCACCCCACCCTGTGCATGCAGGCAGTCATAATGGGAATTAAATTATTAAGAGACGCTGCGAGGAGAATGCAGATAACATGCTCTTTTCTCCTTTTCCTTTGCAACTTTTTTTCTTTCTGGTTCTTTAAAAAGTGCATTTTAGGGCAGCTTATTCACACTTGCAAACAGATTGCAGGGTACAGAAAGCAGCAAGGATATTACCAAACATTCCTAGAGGAACACCTAACCAGTTCTCAAAACACTTCAGGTCCCTTAATCCTCACGACAGCCCTGCAAGGTTAGCCAGCATGATTTAGTAAAGGTAAAGGGACCCCTGAACATTAGGTCTAGTCATGGCCGACTCTGGGGTTGCGCCGCTCATCTCGCTTTATTGGCAGAGGGAGCCGGCATACAACTTCTGGGTCATGTGGCCAGCATAACTAAGCCGCTTCTGGCGAACCAGAACAGCCCACGGAAATGCCCGCTGGAGTGGTACCTATTTATCTACTTGCACTTTGACGTGCTGTCGAACTGCTAGGTGGGCAGGAGCAGGGACCGAACAATGGGAGCTCACCCCACCATAGGGATTCGAACCGCCGACCTTCTGATCGGCTCATCCTAGACTCTGTGGTTTAACCCACAGCGCCACCAGCGTCCCAGAGCCTGATTTACTCACTCTATTAAAGCAGGGGCTGCGAAAATATTGCTTTGCCAAAGACCTGTCAGGCGGTATTTGAACAAGGAAGTCAAAAGTTTGAGGCAGGGAGAGAGGGAGGGACTGAACTGGGTGAGGAGAGGAGACCTTTTTAAGCCTGAGAACTGCATTCCCATCCAGGCTGACTTCCAGAGGTCACATGCTAGTGGCTGGTAGGGATAGAGGCAAAACTGGGAGGGGCAACAAATGCAAATTTTACCTCTGCACAGTAGGCTGTTGTCCATTCACAGCCCTCCATCCTGGCAAGCGAGAGGCTTTACCACATGCTAGGATACCCGACAGGGACGCGGGTGGCGCTGTGGGTAAAAGCCTCAGCGCCTAGTGCTTGCCGATCAAAAGGTCGGCGGTTCGAATCCCCGCGGCGGGGTGCGCTCCCGCTGCTCGGTCCCAGCGCCTGCCAACCTAGCAGTTCGAAAGCACCCCCGGGTGCAAGTAGATAAATAGGGACCGCTTACTGGCGGGAAGGTAAACGGCGTTTCCGTGTGCTGCGCTGGCTCGCCAGATGCAGCTTTGTCACGCTGGCCACGTGACCCGGAAGTGTCTCCGGACAGCGCTGGCCCCCGGCCTCTTGAGTGAGATGGGCGCACAACCCCAGAGTCTGTCAAGACTGGCCCGTACGGGCAGGGGTACCTTTACCTTTACCTTTAGGATACCCGACAAAGGGGTGACTGGGCAGGGGGAGCATCTTAGCCAGACTCCCAAGGGCCAGAGAAGAAGGCGTGGAGGGCCACATTCAGTCACCAGACCCGAGGCTCCCCACCCTTGGTCTATGATAACAAACAACTGCAGCTATGCTTGCTTAGACAATGGCCCAGAGGGGATTCACAGAAGTGGCTTCCCAGAGATGATGCACAGTGCTAGATTTACTCTGTAGGTAATCACATAGTGTCCCCGGACGTTTAACGGCCTGTTGATCCCTGTGCCACCACTGTGCTCGCTTCCCCGCTGCCACCAACCAGTTACTCACTGGTAAAACACTGAGTCCAGTCAGTTAAAAGTGAACCCAAAAAACCAAGTTTATTTTACAAACATTAAGAAGTTTATGGTTTCTCAGATAATATTCCTGTCAGTATCTTAACTTCAGTTTCTTTACCGGCCTATACCTTCCTAATGCCTTCTGACTGATTATCTCAACTGTTTGGCTGACTCCTCTTAACAAATTCTCTCCCTCTCTCACACCAGACTAGCCCAACCCACAGACTTATCTTCTCTGTCTCTTCTAACTCCAGACTATCTTCTCAACAACTCCAACTCTCTAAAAAAACCTATGTGCTTTACCCTTATACACAGTTAACTCTGCCCCCTGGGTTCCCATTGGTTAGTCATTTTACAATTAGTTAACCCTTTCCCTATGAACCCAGTATGATGTCACACACATAGGAAGGCAAACGCCACACCATCCAAGCAGAATGGACCACTGAGACTGGGCGTGTCCACCTGGTTGTGCTATGACCAAACACATCTTAGTGGTGTGCAATCAATCCCATGTTCTTTTTGCCACTATGCAGGAGGGGCAAAGCTATCTCTCTGGGGGTTGCTGAACTGGATACACCATGCCTTGATATTATCCTATTCATTATAGGATCCCTGATTGGCTGAGATCTATGAGTGATAGGTGAACCAGGAAGGAGGATGGGGAAAGGAAAGTATCTGGGGAAAGAATGATATTTTAGCATATTCAGGACATCAAGGGACACTGACAAAAGGTGAACACACCTTTTTTTTTGGGGGGGGGTGCTACTCCTATCTAATCCAAGTAGCTCTTTTAACCCTGGAAATTAAGAGTGGAGAATATTCAACACAGCTGCAATTCTCTCTCTCTCTCTCTCTCTCTCTCTCTCTCACACACACACACACACACACAAAGAGCGTGCACTTTTTTCTGGGTGGATTCAGAGATACACATATCCCTAAACATTTTGTGAATCTATGTTTGGCCTCATTGAGGGGCAGTATTTCAATATGAGTAGGAAAATGAGAGTACCCCTAAACATTTTTTTAAGAAAAAATGTGCTCTCTCTCTCTCTCTCTCTCTCTCTCTCTCTGTGTGTGTGTGTGTAAAATCTACAACAACAACAACAACAACAGCAACAGCAACCCACCTTATCCAGAGAACAGGACTAAAGGTGGTTTACAAGCAAACTAAAACAACACAGATAAAACACAAAAATCTAAAAACACATAACAGGTAATCATCAAAAAGTAATTAAACTCAAATAGCATTCAAATATACTGTCCTTTGAAATCAGCCAACCTGCTCTAAAAGCGTGCACTCTCTCTCACACACCTAGGCAAATACACAGGACAATAGTTCTTAAACTACCATTGATTTGCCTATTAGAAATTATTAATTTCAAATTCTACTGGAACAACCTTTGTTAAATTACACTGAGCCAGAGGGACTTAGATTTGGGATTGCAGGGGAAGGGAGTTGGGGAGTTGCCAGTCTAAAGAAAAGACTCGCGCACAGGAGAATAGAACAGCACACACACACAAAATAACAAATAAAAGAAACAAGGAAAAATCTATTTCAACTAAGCAGGTATCTAGTTAATTACATTTTCACTCCTACTCAGGGAGTCACCAATGTTCATACAGTGAATGCCTGTCTCTATGTATGCAGAAAGTAATATTCTTCCTGGACTTCAATAGCAGGGATCTCTCTCTCTCTCTCTCTCTCTCTCTCTCTCTCTCTCTCTCTCCGTCCCTTTTGATGCCCCATCTCTCCTGTTAATTGCATCCACTTCCAAATTCCACTTTCTAGTGCACTGTGTGTCCTCAGAGAGGCCCCTCCCTTCCTGACAACAGCGAGGAATCAGGAATAAACGGGTCGCAGCTCAGGGAGACATCATTCACATATGTGGAAACTTGTTGGAGGGCATGCTGAGGCGGTCGGCGGCTTGCTGGAACAGACTCGCTTGGCTGAGTCCATCAGTGCACAGAAGAATGTCCCACAGGGCATCGTTCCACATGGTGACCACGAGCCTCAAGCTCCATCACGGAGAAAACATCTCAAGACAACGTGACTTGCTTCTGACTTGGTGCCCAAGTCTGGCGGGGCTGGATCAGAGAATTACAGAATTGTAGAGTTGGAAGTGACCCAAGGTGCCATCTAGTCCAACCCTCTGCAGTGCAGGAATCGCATCTAAAGAATTCCTGGCCATCCAACCAGAGTTTAAAAACCTCCAGTGAAAGAGAGCCCACCGCCTTCCAAGGCAGCCAGTTTCAGAGTTGAACCTCTCTTGCTATCAGAAAGTTCTCCATAATCTTTAGTCAGGATCTCCTTTCTTGTTATTTGAATCTGTTGGTTCTGCTTCTGCCTTCTGGAGCATCAGAAAACAAGCTTGCTCCATCTTCCATGTTGCAGTCCTTCTGATATTTATGTTAGCATTCCTGCTCCATGATTGCAGTCATAGGATTATTGTCTATCATATGACGGTATATGTTTTGACTCCACAGAGTGGGAAGTGACGAAGACAGGATGTTTGTGTTACTGTGTTCTGTGAAGTGGGACTATTGTCCTTTGTTCCTTTTCTCTTTGCTGTCTGATGTTAGAAAGAGAGGGAGCCATGCTGCAGTGCTCTGTGTGTGTTTATATGTAAATAAAGTAGATTAGCCAAAATGCTGAGTTGCTGGGGTCTGTCACGCAAGATGTGCAAACTCTGCGGATCCCTAAGTGTGCCGGTGTCGGTTGGCATTGGTCGCTGTGATGTTCAGGCAGAAGAAAGCTTTTGACGCTCCTGAACGATCAATCAGGAGGGAGGGAACATGCCAGCCAGGCATGTGTCTCTGCCAGGGTCCTACTCGAGTGTAAGGCTGAACTCCTGACAATTTGAAGATGCCTATTGTATCATTTCTCACTTCTCTTCTCTGGGCAAAATGTACCCAACTCCTTCAACCATTCCTCACTTCCACTGAGTACAAAATAGCTCTTTGGAGAGGGAAGGAAAGTGGATTGTGACATCAAGGACCATAACCAACAAATACTAAGGTTGAGCCTGAAACAACTCAGGGACAGTGTGGGACTAGGACTTGAGAGAATAGGGTTCAAATACCAAGGACCAAGGATGCAGAATTCATCATGAAAAAGCCTGGGCTGGATGAATCCCAAGCCGGAATTAAGATCGCCGGAAGAAATATCAACAACCTCAGATATGCAGATGATACAACCTTGATGGCAGAAAGTGAAGAGGAATTAAAGAACCTTTTAATGATGGTGAAAGAGGAGAGCACAAAATATGGTCTGAAGCTCAACATAAAAAAAATCACGAAGATCATGGCCATTGGTCCCATCACCTCCTGACAAATAGAAGGGGAAGAAAGGGAGGCAGTGAGAGGTTTTACTTTCTTGGGCTCCATGATCACTGCAGATGGTGACAGCAGTCACAAAATTAAACGACACCTGCTCCTTGGGAGAAAGGCGATGGCAAACCTAGACAGCATCTTAAAAAGCAGAGACATCACCTTGCCAACAAAGGTCCGTATAGTTAAAGCCATGGATTTCCCAGTAGTGATGTATGGAAGTGAGAGCTGGACCATAAAGAAGGCTGATCGCCGAAGAATTGATGCTTTTGAATTATGGTGCTGGAGAAGACTCTTGAGAGTCCCATGGACTGCAAGAAAATCAAACGCATCCATTCTTAAGGAAATCAGCCCTGAGTAGTCACTGGAAGGACAGATCATGAAGCTGAGGCTCCAATACTTTGGCCACCTCATGAGAAGAGAAGACTCCCTGGAAAAGACCCTGATGTTGGGAAAGATTGAGGGCGCAAGGAGAAGGGGACGACAGAGGATGAGATGGTTGGACAGTGTTCTCAAAGCCACAAACATGAGTCTGACCAAACTGTGGGAGGCAGTGGAAGACAGGAGTGCCTGGCGTGCTCTGGTCCAGGGGGTCACAAAGAGTCGGACACGACTAAACGACTAAACAACAACAACACCTCCTTTGCCATGAAGTGTTAAAATCAGCAAAGAGGGGCAGCTTGAGCTCATTAGAGAATGAAATAACAACAACAACAACTAGAAACACTGAAAGGACAGAGAAGACCAGCTTCTAACAACCATTTAGAGAAGAATAATGCCTGTGCTTTTGCCTCAGATCTCAGATTCTACAAATGCTAGAAACTTGCTCTTTTTTTTCTTTTTCTTTTAAAAGAAAGCTGGGTATCTGGAAATTATGGTTTATCTGGGAAGGGGGCTGCTCCCGCTTTGCCCTCCCCTGTGATCCTTATGCTTGCCTTTCAAAAGTGGAGAAGGCCATTTTGATGCCGGACAGCATTCTCCTGCTTTGTCACATGCAACATTTCAGCTGCTATTTCCCATTTTTGCATTTCACGACCTGTATTTTTTTGCTTATTGTGAGCTACCCTTAAGCACCCTGGTGTGGAAAGACTGAGCAAAAAAATGTCTTGAAAGAAATCAAAATAAATATAATCCACCAGGAACAGCTGTGCTCTTGTGTCCCTCCCATTCACTTCAAGGAGACATCCGCAGGAGAAACGCCCCACTGGAAAGGGGCTCTGTTGCTGGGATGACCCTGTTTGGAACTGATTTAGGTATCTGAGTTATTTATATATCAGCATCTTGATCTTCACAGGCCCCTGGAGTGGGGCACAGCACAGTAAAAGGGCAACATCGCCTCTATGCAAGCAACCCTTCTATGGAGAAGGGAATGCATTTTTTTAGGGAGGTAATTTGATTGTTTCTGCTGCTCCCACCTTCCACAAGTTCAAGGACCCTGCTTACACATAGACTACAGGTGTGAGCTTTCTTGTGCATACAATCCATTTGTTGGTTGCCTGGAAGGGTACCCAGCGCATATATTGTAGGTTCAACCCAAAGATGCTTGGAAATAGGACCTTTGGACCCATGAAGTTGAGCTGGCAAAATCTGCCAGGACACTTTCTTTTTTTTGGGGGGGGGGCAAAGCATTTTGTCTCAATATAATGCAATTTTTGTGTCCCACCCCCCAATATATGGATTCCCATGTCCACTTTAATATATGACTTCTGCTACAGACGACTTAGTTGGAGAACTGCATTGCAACATTCGGATAATAGTGACTCTTCAGTGATGGCTGCATTTCAGTCCATGCATTGATCCAGAAAGTACGAATTAGGTAACTTCACCCTATAGCGTGAACTGAACCAGATTCCCCACCTATCTTTCTACGATACGGGGCTGGAATTCAGGATTGTATCAGAAGCTTGCAAGGCAGAGGTGGCGGCAGCAGCAGCGGAAAACACCGCTAGGAAGAAAGGAAATTATATTTAGCAGAAAAAAGCCCGAACGAAACAAGTTTTCACTGTCTGCCAACAGAAGCCTAATTGGGAATGACACCAAGTCAACCCTCCTCTGCTGCCTTCCCAGATGACCGTTAAGTGGGTCTGGTCTTCACAATCCTTTGTGCTTTTCTGACGGAGTGAGAGTTGCCTGCAATTTCTCAACCCAAGCGTGCGGGCTGTCCCCATGGGCTCTTTCTTCGCAAAAAGCCCCCCAAACACCACCCCTCCCGCCAAGAAAACTTGAAAACTATATATATAACAGTTGCTCCCGCACGAAATAACATTGGACTCGAGCCTGCCACAGTTGGAAAGAATGAAACTGCCACCCTTAATTTGCTTGGCAGGCTCCGGCGTTGACAGGAAGTTGTTGCTGGTTGTTTAGAAATAGAATAATGCTCTGAGGGGAAGTTCAGAAACTTAATAGGACTTTAAAAACAACGGGAGCCAGAGGGACTGCAGATGGTTCTGAGGCCCAAGGACTAAATAAACAATGATTTTGAAGGGAGGGAAAGCGCCGGAGGACCCAGCCTCCGAAGACATGTTCACACATATTGTGTCCAACACCATTAGTCTACCCAGTGGGAGCGAGTGTTCGGCAGTTAAAGACATTTTGAAAAGGGAGAGGGGGGAGGCCTGCAAATATGCTTTAAATGAGCAGGAGGTGGAGAGGGAGAGCGAGCGAGCGAGCGAGAGAGAGCAAGCAAAGCGTCTGAAGGATTCAGCGGCACAAAATGACTCGCCAAACATCTGTCTCCGGGACCAATAATCTGAAACTGATTGACTTTGTGGATGTTTTTAAAGCAATAATAGTAATAATAAGGGAGGGGTATGGATTGGCAAGGAAACAGGAGGATTAATAAGTAAAGAGCGACAGGGCCCCAGAAGTGGAGGTCCATGGTGTGACTCTCCCTTTCTCTTCCTCTCTCTCAAACCCCTCTCCCACCAAGGTTTCATTTAATCTTGGCATATCCGAGCGCAGAGATAAAAAGAGACAACCTGATATTCACTGATTGAAAAAGCAAACATAGGAAACAGCTTTCGGATAGACTCCAGCACTGTGATTTCAGAAATAAGTGCCTTGGAACGGCGAGTGCAATCTTCCACCCAGGGCCGCTAAACCGTCCTTGCCAAATCATTTACATTTATAAAGCCTTCAGTCATTCCCCCTCACTCTTCTCCCCCTCCCTCTCTCTTCTGTTCAATGACCAGATCATGGGCCAATAGTCTTAGGAGGCCGGCAACGACTTCTGCCAAAGTTGCCCATTGAGTCGGTGCAAAATTTCTCTCGCCTGAGCGTGTGGGGATGGCTTTTCTCACTAAGGAGGCTATCTGTAGGGAATCTGAGGTAAAATTAAATGAGCAGGGTTCACTGAAACTCCCACATCTCTAAAGGCGCACAGAGTTCGCCTAAACTGAAATTCAAATTGGCATAATATTATGCCGATATTACAATGCTTTTGTGTAAACCTCTGGTGTGACCACGCTTGGGATACGGTATATAGTTCCGCTCACCTCACTAGTATAAAAAATCAGCAGAGAAGATTAAACAAAAAAATCCATTCACATTGGATGCTGGAAGTTCTGAAGAAAGTTCATAGAATTGTAGAGTTGGAAAAGTATCATCTAGTCCAACCCTCAGCAATGCAAGAATCTCAGCTAAAGTTCTGGCCCTTATTCCTGAAAACATAAATTTGAAGGTTTGCAGGCAACATCTGACAAAATTGTGGGCAGTGGAGTGAAATTCTGAAGAATTCTCCACCGTTTGTGGGTTAGGGGACCCTTGATAGGTGGGGACCTATCTTAGAATTCCATCTGACCTACACCCCGGAGATAACTCTGTGAGAGGCTTGAGACCCTGTAGAGAGCAGAACAACAAGTGGAGCCATGGAGGGAGACACAGATGTCCAGAGACCATCTGAAGAGCCCTGTCTTAGGAATGTCTTGTTCAGGCCTCCCAATACCTTCTCTGACCACATCCTGAGCCCTGTCTTGTTCCCTGATTCCCAACCCCTTAGCCCACAGGACCCAAGAGCATCCCCTCCAACATTTCTCTGATGAAAATAAGTCCTAAGGAAAAAAATGGGACATTCCTGGAATCCTACAGTTGCCACAGGAGTGTCCTGCTAGCTGCTTGGGCAATGGAAGATGATTCAGTTGCAAGCAATGACCAAGCGGAGGACAAGCGAGGAGAGGAAGAACCTAGGGAGCTTAGAAGGAAGGGTGATTGCAAATACAAGCATTGCAAATACAAGGAACTGGGGATGGAGAAGAGTCTCCAACAAGGTGGACTTGGGAGTGACCAGGCAGCGGTTCTCACCATCAAAATTGAAGCGTTTCCCCATCTAAAAAACCAAAAAAACCCATCCCTTGTTCTATTCACACAATGTTGGAAGCCAGAGTCTGTGTCCTGCTCTTCTCTTTCTTCAAAACACACACCGTCATGTAGTAAACCTGCAGATGTCACACTCCAAGGGGTCTGCCTAGATCAAATCCACCCAGGCCTTGGTGAGATGTAATTTGATCATCCCTGTAACAAAGTTTGGTATCCATGGATGGGAGATGCTGTAAGCATACAAACCTGATTACCCCTGTCTCAGATTAATGCATGGCATCTGTTGAATGCAATTTTCAGAGTGGATATTACCCTCTCCAGGCTGGCCATAGAGGGTTTCCGGTGCTGAACTGGCAGGGAAAGGTTTAGGGTAGGAGAAAGCAATTGATCTTGGGTCCTCCGGCTTCATGCACCCTCCAAAAAAGAGGACATCAAGCTGGATTTATAAACCAAAAACCCTGAAGTATTATTGCAACACTTTCAAAATCTGCATTGCTTATGGACCCTAATCCAGCTAAAGTTAATTGTGATCCAGACTGGTTTATATTCAAATGTGTATCACAAATGCACATCAATATCCATGTTCTGCACCAATAGGGCACCGCTTCCTTGGTCTAAGGCCAGAGAACATCATCTCCATTACCTTAGAACCTTGGATTAATTTTAGCTGATTTCATAATATGTGCTAGATCCCACCAATGCACTGCTTAAAAGCTGCAGTATTAAGTAGTTTGTAAACTGTGGGTTACACCACAGAGCCTAGGACTTGCTGATCAGAAGGTCAGTGGTTCAAATCCCCGCAACGGGGTGAGCTCCCGTTGCTCGGTCCCTGTTCCTGCCAACCTAGCAGTTTGAAAGCACATCAAAGTGCAAGTAGATAAATAGGTACCGCTCCGGTGGGAAGGAAATGGCGTTTCCGTGTGCTGCTCTGGTTCGCCAGAAGCGGCTTAGTTATGCTGGCCACATGACCCGGAAGCTGTACGCCGGCTCCCTTGGCTAATAAGGCGAGATGAGCACTGCAACCCCAGAGTCGGCCACGACTGGACCTAATGGTCAGGGGTCCCTTTACCTTTACCTAATTTATTAAAATAAAAAAAAATGAATACATGGATAGATTCCTGCACCTAATACAGCCCCTCACTCCTTTCACAGAGTAAAGTGAAATAGAACCAAAAGCTCCCATGACACTGGTGGTGGTGCAGTGCTCATGAATTAGCTCAGTTCAGATAAGCACTCCTCACTTCCGGAGGAGAGGACTATTGCTGGCTAGGAGCAACAGTGGCTTTGTGCTTCCTCCACAGCAATGCTTCTGAAGGAGGGGAGAATGAGCTTGTCCTTGTGTCCTGCTCGCTGGTTTCCCATAGGCATCTAGTTGACCACTGTGAGAACGTGATGCTGGACTAGGTGGGCCTGATCTAGCAAGGTCTTACATTCTTACGTCCAACACCACGGCTCAAATTCTGCAGAAGCCCCATTAAAATGCAGAGGTGGCTTTTAATTATTTAATATATTCTCTCCACTATAGTATGTGGCTTGGCTCAGAAGCCAGAATTCCTCTCTCACCCTCCCCAATACACCATACCATCCCTTCAGGGTATCAGTCTGTCCTTTGCAAGCAAAACGCCTCTTCAGAACTTTTTTTTTTTAAAAAAAGCAAATGGATTTCTCCCCTATCCTCTAAATAAATAAATGAAAATCCCATTTGTTTTATTTTTCTTATTCCCCCCCTGAAAAACTCGCAGGTCAAAGATCCCTGGTATGCAGGTCTGGCCGGGAAAAGAAAGAAAGAAAAATGACAACTAATAACATTTGAGAAAACTGTAGGAATGACCTAAAATAGCTTTTCCATACATAATAATCTTGCAATTTTAAGGTCCAATAACTCAAGGGCCTCTGGGGTTACTAGCAAATGCTAGATTCTCCCTTGGGATGCCCAGAAATGTCCTTTGCCAGTGGTATAAAACCCACTGTTCTTAACTCTTCAAGGACTCGGCGTATTGGCCCTTAAATCAGTTCTGAGCCCCTGACTCAGTATTTTTCCAATCTGCCTTTCAGTGCTCGGGGTAATTGGGTAGCAGTGGGAGATAAGGGAACATGTCTGCACTTTCAAGATGCTATTTGCAAGGTCCTAGTGAAGATTCCTGCCTCTGCAAAACTGAAAAGAGTGTATTCATGTGAATCATACCATGGCACCTTGCAATCTGACTCTGGGTATATAACTATGCATCTAAAGCAGGCGCTTCTCTAACTTGGGAGCTCTCTCTCAAGCCACTTCTCTGCCCAAGGCAACGTTGCGAATTGGGATGGGTTAATTGCAGCTGTTTTGCTTATTTGCTGTTGTCATCTATTTGATTTCTTGCCCACCTTTTACTATAGGGTCCTGGGGTGGGTTAGAGCAATGCAAAAATAAAAATGCAATTTTAAAAGTACAAATGATCTCAAATGCCAGGATAAAGAGATGAAACTCCAGCATACAATGAAAACTATGTAATGAAGGAACCAGAAGCTCCTCTGTGGGGAGGGAACTGCACACGTAAGACAGGAAGGGATGCTCAGTGGATTCGCCTTGGAAAGCGATGGACTTTCCTTCATTAGTGGTTTGAAAACTGAAGTTAAATGTCCATCTGCCAGGGATTATTTACCTGCGATTCCTGCATTACAAAGGGACGCGGATGGCGCTGTGGGTTAAACCACAGAGCCTAGGACTTGCCAATCAGAAGGTCGACGGTTCGAATTCCTGAGACAGGGTGAGCTCCCGTTGCTTGGTCCCTGTTCCTGCCAACCTAGCAGTTCAAAAGCACGTCAAAGTGCAAGTAGATAAATAGGTACCACTCTGGCGGGAAGGTAAACGGCATTTCTGTGTGCTGCTCTGGTTCGCCAGAAGCGGCTTAGTCATGCTGGCCACATGACCCGGAAGCTGTACGCCGGTTCCCTCTGATAAATAAAGCGAGATGAGCACCGCAACCCCAGAGTCAGCCACGACCGGACCTAATGGACAGGGGTCCCTTTACCTTTACCTGCATTACAGGGGGTGGGCTTGAGGGTCCCTTCCAACGCTACAGTTCTATGAACGTAGGAGCTGTAGCAGCAACAACTGGTATTCAGAGGCTTACTTCCTCCAGCAGTGCAGGTAGACCATAGCCATTTGGGCTAGTAGACATCAACAGCCCTGTCCTCCGTTGATGGGGTCGTGACAACCCAAAAAGTCTATGTGTGAAATTGATTAGACAAATCCCATCAAATCTTTAGATGCAGGTCTCTGTCTGCGACGAATATTAAGAGCTGGTTCCTGCAGCGCGTGGGGGGAGCCAGCACTTCGAAACACAACTAAGTACAACACGTAGGAGGCTAAGAAGCCGCCGTAACAATTCAAAAATCTCCATTCCCCCCCAATTGCCTTTTGTATTAACCTGAGGTTATGGATTTTAATTCCCAGCCACATCTTGTAGAAAGGCGTTGCAGGGCTCTCTCTCTCATTGGGCCCTGCTCTAAATTCCGCCTCCCATGCAAATTAAAAATAAAATGTATCATTTTAAGGACCAGGGAGGTTGCGAAATGGCTGTAAGTAAGATGACAGCTTCAGATGGGTTTCCTGATTTGTAGGCATTCCTCTACCCCATCGCTCCTTTTAAATAATTTCCCACGAACACTAGGAATGGGGTTGGGGGGGAGGGAATTCGGGGGGGGGGAGAGGTGCAGGAGAGAGAAATGGAAGGTGCAACAGGAGTCACTAAATTCCGATGATGAAAAGCTTCGAGTGCAACACACACACACACACACACACACACACAGAGCCGCTATTCTGAACACTTTTTCTTACCGTCTAGTATTTGCTGGCCCCTGTTTAAAATTAAAATGGTGGTAAATTACCCACCGGCCAATTGTGCAAAGGAATTGAATCCACCGACACCCCAATAACCCACTAATTGTGTTAATGCTTCGGCGGATTAGAGGGGAATTGAATCAAAGTAATGGGAACCAAATAATCTCCTGAATTATCCGGAGGTAGTCAATACCGGCTCTGAATTAGATCGGCGCCTCTCTCTTCTCCCTTTTTCTTCTTGCCTACAACTGGGGAGCCATAGCTGACAGCGAAACAAATGCCCTGAAGATTTGGAATCTCGGAAAATGTTTTATTTTATATGCATCTCTGGAGAGTCAAAGGCAGGCCCAGGATAGAGCATGGAGCGCCAGATGAGGGTGAGGACTTTGAAATGTGTGTGTGTGTGTGAGTCTCAGTTCCGGTGGCTGAATGTGGCCCTCTGAGCCTTGCTATATGGCCCCCCCAGAATGCTCCCGAGGGCACACCTCTCACTGGCCCTGTTTTGCATGCTGGATGTTATATCCTGGCTGGAATCTGTCCTCGGACTCAGCTAATACCACCTGCTTGCCTGCCTGCAGGATAGAGGAGTGAGTGTATGTCAAGTGTGTGTGCGTGTGTCTTTGTGTAGAAATTAACCTACTGCACATAAGGGTAAAATTCATATTTGTTTCTCCACTTGCTGTGCCCCCCTGGTCCCATCTACCCCCAGCAATTGCCCCCAGAAAAAACAAATAAATCACAATGCGTCCCTCTGGCTGAGAAAGTTCACCCACTACTCAGTGGCAGAGGAAGGGGCTGTGGTCCAGCCCGGGTGTCATCACTGAGGGTGGTGACAAGATGAGAAAAATATGAGTTTAATTTTGCTAACTCCAGATACTCACATGGTTTGCTTAACCATTCCCTTTTTGTTGGGATATAGTAAGGCATAAACTGGAAGGACAGATCGTGAAGCTGAGGCTCCAATACTTTGGCCACCTCATGAGAAGAGAAGACTCCCTGGAAAAGCCCCTGATGTTGGGAAAGATGGAGGGCACAAGGAGAAGGGATCAAACAAACAGGGATCAAACGTGAAAGTTTGGTTGTGCTTAGACTAACCTTGTGAAGAATACTGAGAATACAAAGATTAGATGGAGTATGAAAGAATTTAAGAAAAGGAAGTGACTGAAGAATAGATGTAAAGGTGAATTAGATAACCAAGAAACCTGTGTTGAATGTGGTGGAAGTCTTTTATAATATTTTAACTAGGATTTAAATATTGTAATGTTTGAAGTATGAATTTGGAATAATTGATTATGAAAAGTATTTTTTCTCTTCATTCTTTTTCTTGTTTCTTTCTTTTCTCTTTTGTCTTTCTTCTTTTCTAGTCTGCATTCTGGAAAATGTCTTTATGTATTGTTTCTTTTCTTTTTTCCTATTCATATTTTTGTAACATTAAAGAAAATTTAATAAAAAAAATTAAAAAGGAAAAATATGAGTTTTAAAAAATAATTTTAAAAAATTGGGCTCACAAAACTTTTTAGTAACGTAACGGAATCTAACAAAACGAGCAAAACAAACGAAACAAATGAAACAAATGTAACGAAACTTAACGTAATGAAAGGCGGCTGGCACTGGGCGCCACACCATGGGGGCCTGCCCTTACTGCGGGGCCTGCAGAGTGCTCGAGCCATGCGTCTCTCCTGGGACTGACATGGTGGCTCCGTGCCGCCTGAAACGGCAGTGTGGTTATTGCGTCTGCCCCCCGCCTGTCCCTCAGCCACCCTACAGCTGAGGGGGAGGCAGTGGAGAGGCTCCATGCAGTGCCCCCATCCCCATGGGTGGCTCGCCCCACCCCGCACCCGGCTGCAGGATGTGTGCGCCACACCCAGCACCCGAGCGGCTAGCTACCTTCTCATTTTTTTTTCTCGTGGTCATTTTGGGAGCCGTGATCTCATGCAACTTCACACCACAACTTTCCACTAAAAATACCGAAACACTTTTTTCAGGCATGGTGCCCAAAAACGCATGCTTTGGGGGCACCGTGCAAGATCACAGCCCCCCCCAAAAGTGGTTCACCCTCCAGGGGATATCATGGCATGAAATTGCATGAGATCACAGTGCCATAAAGGGCCACTATTCTCTTGCAAGAAAAACACGAGATACCCCAGTTTTTCTGGGACACTTGAGGGATATGGAGTCATAGTATATCATGGGTGGGGTGAGGTCATTTTTAGCCCAAGACCCATATTCTATTTCAAGTAAACAGGGGCCACTCTGGTTGATGGAGCTAGAGGGAAAAGTGGAAGGAACAATGCATGTAAATTTTACCATAGCATAGGATGGTTGTTTAATAATTTTAATAATAATAATTTTAATATTTGTACCCCACCAATATGACTGGGTTGCATCAACATACACACTCCTCTTTGTCCTCCACCCAGGTAAGCAAAATACATTGTTAAGTGTTTAAAGACACAGACCGACCAGGGCAAAATACATGAGAAGGGAATGGATTAGGACCTTGGGGCGGACGTGGACTGGGGCCAGTCAGAGATGACAAGAGGGCCACATCTGCAGCCCACAGACCTGAGGTTCTGCATCCCTATGTTAGAAAAACAAATAAGACTTGAATGCAGGGCTGACTTTTTCTTTTTCAGAAGATACTCCTGCAAGTAAGGACTTTGAGGGACAGGAAGCTGGAGGAGAAAGGATGGAAACCAGTGCTAGTAAATGGTTTCTATGCTAGCATGCTAGCCTCACATGGCAGAGAGGGCTATCAATGGCTATTAGCTGTGATGGCTGCACTCTGCCTCCACAGCTGGAGGCAGTAATGATTCTGAATCCCAGTTTCTGGAAAACGTAGGAGGGAAGAGTGCTCTTGTGCTTGAATCCTGCTTGTGGGTCTCCCACAGGTTTCTGGTTGGCTTCTGTGAGAACAGGATGCTGGGAAAGATGGGCCATGGGCCTGATCCATATTCTGATGCAGGCATAGGCAAATTTGGCCCTCCAGATGTTTTGGGACTACAACTCCCATCACCCCTAGCTAACAGGACCAGTGGTCAGGGATGATGGGAACTGTAGTCTCAAAACATCTGGAGAGCTGAGTTTGCCTATGCCTGTTCTGATGTCTTATTGTTGTAACAAAATCCAGGGGAGTTCCTTGTGGGAGAGAACGCTTTGTGGGTAGCTGAAATTTGTTTTTCTCCTTCCCTGCGTCTCTCTCTGCTTGTTCCTGCTCGCCCCTCTGCTACTGTTCCAATGTACTTGGAGCCATTCCATCCCGGCTCAGCTCCATGTCTTTTACTGCACATTGGAGAGACAGATACCTCCATTTAAGCAGGATGTGTTCGCCTTAATGTCATCCGGGATGGACCAATCCATCTCCACTAGCTAAAGAGTCGTGGTGCCTGGAGGACTTACGGCCTCCATAAAAACCAGCAAGTGGGGCCTTTGAGTATCCGTTTCCAGGCTCCCCCCACCCACCCACCCCTTCGAAGCTCTGCAACGTTTGGGAGCCTACACTCCGCTCCCGAGGAGACGGCAGAGGAACTTATTCAAATGTTGTTATTGGGATGGAATAACGAGATCTGATTAAAATGAACCAACCACATGAATAGGTTGCTTGTAACCAACAACCCACGGGCCATTACTTCGCCTAATTATGCGGGCACAGCACGTTGGATGTTACGAGACAATGTCATTGAGAGCCAGCGGAGCTGAACGGGGAAAGGCTCGGGGATTGAATGGCCCGGTATCGCAAAGATGATTTGATACAAAACTTGTTTAGTGTTTTATTTCCTTATGCAAATGCAAGGGCTGGCCTTGACTTGAAGACTCTAAGCAGGTTGTCATGGATGTCAAAGGGTGGAGGAGGGTAGACTGAGGGTGGGGGGAATCTCACCAGCAACTGAACGCAGGGGATCCACTGCCAGTCTAAAGCGACTGAGACAACGCTATGGATTGGATTCAGAAATGGCCGGAGCAGATCCATTGGAATTAATGACACATTAGCTAGTTGATGATCAACTTTCTTAATACTTCACCCAGTGCATAGATTGTTGTAGGGCACTAAAGTTGTTTATTGTTGTTGTTGTTGATGTTGTTGTTGTTGTTATTATTATTATTATTATTATTCGCCTTGGAAAGTGATGAACTTTCCTTCATCAGTGGTTTGAAAACTGAAGTTAAATGGCCATCTGCCAGGGATCATTTACCTGCGATTCCTGCATTACAAAGGGACGCGGGTGGTGCTGTGGGTTAAACCACAGAGCCTAGAGCTTGCCAATCAGAAGGTCGGCGGTTCGAATCCCCGTGACGGGGTGAGCTCCCGTTGTTCGGTCCCCGCTCCTGCCAAACTAGCAGTTTGAAAGCACTTCAAAGTGCAAGTAGATAAATAGGTACCACTCCGGCGGGAAGGTAAACGGCGTTTCCGTGTGCTGTTCTGGTTCGCCATAAGCGGCTTAGTCATGCTGGCCACATGACCCGGAAGCTGTACGCCGGCTCCCTCAGCCAATAAAGCGAGATGAGCGCCACAACCCCAGAGTCGGTCACAACTGGATCTAATGGTCAGGGGTCCCTTTACCTTTACCCTCCCTTCACCCTATGGTCCCACGGTAGGTTACTGCATTAAACAATTTAAAACCACTTATAACCATAAAATTAAGCTGGGTCCTAAAAGCATAGACTTCTACGGAAGGGGCACCATCTTCTTACTGGATTGAGGGGACCCATGTGAGATGCCAAGCAATGTCATGATGTCATGCGCACAACACCACGCAGTGTCCTGATGTCATGCATACGACATCACCAACATTCTGACGCCACATGCATGATGCCGCGAGGACCCAGGGGGCAGAGCCAAATGCCTTCTGAATATTGAGGGAGCTTGGCAGCCTAAAAATAATAATACTATGGGGGTGTCTGTGAAACTGTTGGCCTCTAGGAGTTCGCCACTTGTCAAAAGCCATGGGAAAGAGGTGGTGTCTCCAGTATTCAATGGAAGCTATACAATGAAGGTGTCAGGTGCACCTTTGTGAAGAAGGAGGTCCACAGCTTAGGAGTTGCCACAGAGAAATGCCCTCTCCTGGGCTGCCAGGTCGCTGAGCCTCTCAGGGCAAAGGAACTACCAAGAGGGCTGCCTCAGCCAGTCTCAGCACCCAAGACTGTATGTACGGAATGAAGTGGTATTTTGGGTATTTGGCACCTAGTCATTTAGGGTTTTAAACCAATTATGTGAGGACCTTGAATCTGGCTCAGAAATGATTCGGGACCCAGTTCAGCTGTTTTAAAAGAAGGCTTAAATGTGGTATAAAGGTTTGCTTCATTTTGGACAAACATGGGGAATGGTTGAGAGAGTTGGAAATGCTTAGCTTGGAAAAGAGGAGATATGTTAGGCATCTTCAGATATCTCAAGGGCTGTCACATTGAAGAGGGAGCATGCTTGTTTTCTCCTGATCTGGAGAGCAGGAAGAAAGGAGATTCTGAAGAAAGAACTTTCTGATGGTAAGAGCTGTTTGACAGTGGAATGGTCCCCCTCGGGAGGTTGTGGACCTTCCTTCCTTGGAGGTTTTTAAGCAGAGGCTGGATGGCCATCTGTCATGGATGCTTTAGTTGAGATTCCTGCATTGCAGGGCGTTGGACTAGATTCTACGATTCTATGAGTCTATGATTCTTGCCCCAAAAAGGAACACCAAATCAGACCAATGGATTTATTGGGCCTTCCCAGTCTTATCTGATTATGCCAGCCATTGAACTGGGAACGTTCTGCCATTGAACTGTGGCCCTTCCCCATATCATGTGGGAGTGAGGAATCATTTTGCAGTGATTGTGCTCATCACCATCAATACATCAATACAAAAAATTATACACCAATGAAAAAATGCCCCATATGATGTCTGATCCTTGTTTCTACACATATATTATGAATACAGCTCCAAAATATTATTGACTACCAGCCATGAAGCAATGTTTCTGAATACCAGTTGCTGGAAACCACAGAAGAAGAGAGTGCACCTGGTCGGCCACTGTGACAAGAGGATGCTGGACTAGATGGACCAATGATCTAGTCTAACAGGGCTCTTCTTATTTTCTGATGCCACCTCCCACTGCTGCAACCACCTGCATAATGAAATGTCAAGAGCCCAAGGGGAATACGCCACCTACAATTTGGTAGACCAGGCTTCATCCGCTAACCTTTGTTGGCTGGGTCAGGAAATGAAGAGTTAACTGTCTCCACCGCCTCCATCCATGAGGCCAAATACACATTCCAGGTGACAACAATGTCCCCTTCAAAGAGCTTACAAGTATCATCCAGCTGTCAGCCATATGTGGCACTGAGAGGACACAAGCTTTGAGTCATCTCTCGACTTGAGATCCTATCACCTGCAGGCCATCATCCTTCCAAATATAGACGCTTGGATTCGCTGACAGCCTCAAACTCTTATCTCCACCACTGACCTTTCCTGCATTATAGTACAAAACTCTGCACATCGATTGAGGGCCAAGCGGGCAGGGTTGCTATGTGCCAGCCATCTCTCCTCCACCCCTTTTAAGGTTTGCTGTTTTACTTTATTATCTTTAATTTTCTTCTCCCAACTCCTGAGTGGGTATTAGAAAGTCAATACAAAACCGATCCTGGCCTTTTATTCTAAAATAACAGTGCAAAGCTTGTTTATTTACAGTGAGATGAGGCGGCATTTGCAACAGCCTTGTCAATATTTCAATGACAGGGTGCTAACTTTAAAAGGAGTGCAGGCACGCAAACGATCCCCAGCCATATGTGTGTGTGCGCGATTGCATGTGTGTGTGTTAATTGGCCGCTCCAAATGAAATCATTCTCGTGTTCCATGTGCACGGCTGGAAATGCAAGCTTAAGCTGGAAATACAAATATCAGAGCCATCTCTAATGGGCACCAGAGAGTCCAAAGACTTCGGATACACCCATGGCAAAGTCATTATCCTTTAGGCCTGCCATACATCCAGCATTTCCCAGACATACCTGGGATCTAGCTATTGGAAAAAGCACCTGGGCAGAAAATCACTTAAAGCCCTAAATGGCCTCGGTCCAGTATACCTGAAGGATACCTTCTCCACCCCCATCATTCTGCCCGGACACTGAGGTCCAGCGCTGAGGGCCTTCTGGCGGTTCCCTCACTGCAAGAAGCCAAGTTACAGGGAACCAGGCAGAGGGCCTTCTCGGTAGTGACGCCTGCCCTGTGGAACGCCCTCCCACCAGATGTCAAAGAGAACAACAACTACCAGACTTTTAGAAGACATCTGAAGGCAGCCCTGTTTAGGGAAGCTTTTAATGTTTGATGGACTACTGTATTTTAATATTTTGTTGGAAGCCACCCAGGGTGGCTGGGGAAACCCAGCCAGATGGCCGGGGTATAAATAAATACATTATTATTATTATTATTATTATTAGTAGTAGTAGTAGTAGTAGTAGTAGTATTAATGTCTGGGGAAATTTGGATATATGGCAACCCATGTCGGAAGTGTAGATTTTGGCAAATTTCCTTAAAAATAGCTCAGAGAAAAGCTCAAACAACTTTGGACAAAACTAAAAAAAAACCTTTTGTGTCCGGATTTTCACTTTTTAAATATGGCAACCCTATCATGCACACGCACACATCAGCCTGGATAGATCAGTTGATTAGAGCATAGTGCTGATAATGGCAGCGCTGCAGGATCAGTCCCCATATGGAACAGCTCTATGTTCCCGCTGTTTTCGAACTGCAGTTCCCATCATCCCTGACCACTGGTCCTGCTAAGTAGGCATGGTGGGAGTTGTAGTCCAAAAACAGCTGGAGACCCAAGTATGGGAAACACAGGACTAAAAGATCCTCAGGGTTCCTTCCAACTCTACAATTCTATGATTATATATAGAATATATAATTTGTGGCTTAGGGCCCTCTTACTTAGGGGACCGCCTCTCCTGGTATGCCCCGCAGAGGACCTTAAGGTCCATGAATAATCATAGTTTAGAGGTCCCGGGCCCTAAGGAAGTCAGACTATCCTCCACCATGGCCAGGGCCTTCTCAGTGATGGCTCCGACCTGGTGGAATGCTCTGTCCCAGGAGACCAGGGCCCTGCAGGATTTAACTGCCTTCCTCAGGGCCTGTAAAACAGAGCTATTCTGCCTGGCTTTCAATTTGAACTTTTATTCCCCTTCCTTCCCTCCCCCTCCCCTTTTTATGAAGATTACCCACTCTGGGATCCCACAGCTAATTCTCCCCTGGTCTCCTCACTGGCCCAAGTGGGACTAATTTAGCCAGTTAGCCCTGGTGATCATCTAATGTTTATTGGATGGATTTCCCCCCTAAATTGATTATATTGTTATTTACGCTTTATACCATATTTTATGCTGTGGGTGTTTTTTTTTGGTAGCATCAATTAAGTGTTTTAAATTTGTTGTTAGCCGCCCTGAGCCCAGTTTCCTGAACCGGGAAGGGCGGGGTACAAAAAAAATAAAAATATTGTTATTATATAATGTAAGGACAATAGAAGATCCTGCTGGGTCTAGTCCAGGATTGACTTCTCACAGTGGCCACCCAGATACTTGTGGAAAACCTGCAAGCAGGATCTGAGCCCAAAGAGAACTCTACTCTCCTGTAGTTTCTAGCAACTTGTCTTCAGAACCATTCTTGCCTCCAACCGTGGAGGCAGAGAATAGCCATCAAGGCTAGTAGCCATCAATAGCCTTATGCGATACGAATTTGTCGAATCACAGGGTTTCCCACAGGAATCCAGCCAGCCACTGTGAGAACAGGATGCTGGACTAGATGGGCCACGGGCCTGATCCAGCACAGCCTTTTCTTCTGTTCTTATCATGGAGAGGTATTCTGAGACAGAAGGGATGTGGCTTCCAGGTTCTCAGCCTGTATTTCTTTTGTTTTTGTTTTCAAATTAACAATGGCTCAAGAGAGTTTGAGATTTCTGGCAACTTATTTGAAGTTTTCATTGAAGCGACCCTATCTATTTTTAGTTACTCATCAGTCCACAAAAATCGGGTGGTGGATTGGAGGGGGGGGGGGGAGAGAGAGAGGCAGCCACCCTGCAACGAAATGGACTGGAATGGAAAGGTGGCCGGTGTCACTCTGTGGGATTCTGTTCTGCAAAATGCAATCTCCCTCAATTTCCAAAACCAATTTTCTCCCATCATCTTATAAAAGTAGAGGTCATCCGGCGCAATGTGCCATCTCGCTGGCTTTTCATAAAGGCGGGTGCCCTTCCCCAGGAAGGAGGGAGGAGGGTTCATTAAATCACACAGTTGATCGGATTGCTGAAGACACGGTTGGCTGGCAGCCAAATCCCAAGGAATCCATGGGGAACAGGGCAAGTGGGACCATTAGAATAAAATGCTGTTGCACACAGTGCTGATATAGGGCAGTGGAGTCACCTCTGGAGAGGATGGGAACTCAAGTCCCAGATGGGTCTGTATTGGAGACAGGGAGGAGGCACAATCACCTGTAAGACTGAAGCTCAAGGACTGGGCTGGGATGATCAGAAGCCACAGGGTAGACAGTACTTGATTTGGAACATTAATGTTGAAAAGTTACTTGTGCCCGAAAATGAACTAGTTTCACTTAGAGCCAGTATGGTGTCAGACTCGGAGCTGGGTTCAAATTCCCACTTGCCCACAAACCTCGCAGGGTCATGTTGGGACAGTAACTGCCCCTCAGCCTGACCTACCGCACAGGGATGTTGTGGGAATTAAATGAGGAGCAGGAGAGACAAGTACACCACTTTGAGCTCCTAGGAGAAAAAAAATGTTGCTTATAAACGCAATAAATCAAGCAATAAATAATAAAGTTCATTGAAAAACAATAATCACCATATAGAATGTTAGGAGCTGCTGTGCTAAAGTACAGGGTCTAAAATTGAGACAGAGGCTGCTTACAAGTCATACGGTGTCTGATAGGCAGAACGTCAACTAGCTAAGCTGTCACCATAATTGTTCTTGTACCTGTAGTTCTCACTGCAAGCTGCTCTTGTTGAAAGAGAAAAAAATCTCTTCAGCAGGGAAGATACAGGAAATGCTGCTCATTCCTTCCTTCTGATTGCCTAGCAATGGTGTTTACGTGACTAACAACCTTACCAAGAGCAGTGCCTCTGGCTCTGCCTGATAACCCTTACAACATTGACTCCACAGTTTGCTTTCTAACTTTCTTTACAGAGGTCCAATTGACTTTCTGCAGCTAGGAACGAAGGAGAGGCAATGAACATGAATACAGACTAGAAATCGTTCAAAGGTCTATCCCAAATAGCACTCAATTCGCCAAGAAATCATGGGAACTACTTTTATATGTAGTTCCAGGATTTCTGAACTGGTTCAGTGAACTTCTGATCATCCTGGGTTGGATTGGGATTGCTCCGAATCACCAAATTGAGTCCTGAATTGGATCAGGAGTGGAATGTGGTCCATGCATTTCTCTGGTGGTCTGAGAGCCAGTATGGTGTAGTGGTTAAGAGCGGTAGTCTCGTTATCTGGGGAACCGGGTTCGCTTCCCTACTCCTCCACATGCAGCTGCTGGGTGACCTTGGGCCAGTCACACTTCTCTGAAGTCTCTCAGCCCCACTCACCTCACAGAGTGTTTGTTGTGGGGGAGGAAGGGAAAGGAGAATGTTAGTCGCTTTGAGACTCCTTAAAGGGAGTGAAAGGCGGGATAAAAAATCCAAACTACTACTACTACTACTACTACTACTACTATTCTTCTTCTTCTTCTTCTTCTTCTTCTTCTTCTTCTTCTTCTTCTTCTTCTTCTTCTTCTTCTTCTTCTTCTTCCTCCTCCTCCTCCTCCTCCTCCTCCTCCTCCTTTGCAAGGAGTTGGACCAGATAATCCTCAGGGTCCCTTCCAATTCTCCAACTCTATGATCTCCAAGCAGGGTTGGGGAAGTGTCCCGCCTGAAAGCATGGAAAGCTACTGTGGCAGTATAGAGCAGGGGTAGTCAACATGGGTCCCTCCAGATGGTGTGGACTCCAATTCTCATCATCCCCAAACTTCTCCTTCTTCTTCTTCTTCTTCTTCTTCTTCTTCTTCTTCTTCTTCTTCTTCTTCTTCTTCTTCTTCTTCTTCTTCTCTCTGCAACCTTCCCATGCGTCCACAACTTCCAGGCTGAGTTTTTCCAAGATTAAGTCCCATGGGAAGTCATAAAGAGGAAACACCTCCTATGGGCCTTTTTGAAGATCAAGAAGCAGGGGCAGGTGGGGGGGGCACTTCAGAACCTCAGAAAAATGGTCAATGGTAAGAAAACACACTCCACCCATAGACCCTAAAGAAATTCTCAGGTGTCTTGTGAATGAGGCAGAAATACAGAAGTCTCTACCACAGGAGAAGAAAACATAGTAGACTGGCTGTTGTGGCTAGCCACAATACTAACCTGAATTATACTAGCAGGAGCTCTCAGATATGTAAGGAGAAGATTTTTAGCAGAGTTTTCCAAGAGCCATTCTAATTAGGGATTGGACCTTGGATTCCGCAAATGCAATTTGGCTCAAATTACAGCTGAGCCAAAATTTCTCAGAAGGCAGTTTCCCCAGAATAGATGTCAATTTTTATTTATTTATTTATTTATTTATTTATTTATTTATTTATTTATTTATTTATGTGCATTTTTTACAAGCTTTTATTCACACATCAATTTTGTTTTTTTTTCTCATTCTTGCACCAACAAATCCACATTTCCCCCGGGGATGTTTATCTTACGTCCCACTTCTCACTAAGGTTGGAGAAGTCTAAAAAATTCAGTTACACTCAGTTACTCATTTTTCCATTTGTCGCTTAGGTTTGACTCATTTCTACATATGTATGCAAATGTTATGCACTTAAACAATCTGCCTGAAAATTTCACACAAATTTGTGGGTGTTTCTCCTAAACACTTTATTTTTTGTTTATCAGATGCTTTTTTTGCAAGAAATTTCCTATATACAAAAGACAACAACACCGTTTTGCACATCAGTTTCTTCTCTAGTATTTTCCTACTGGTGTGCATTTTTCACAAGCACGTGCATTTGTGTGTGAGAGATATGCATCCTTTGCAACATTTGAAGAATGCAAATTTCAGTGAGAGCTGTGTTTTGGTGTGTGTGGGGTGTGTGCTTCTCTGGGAAGCAGGAACGTGGAATGAAGCTCTCCTTCACCCCTGCCCTTCATCCACTGGTGTGGACACCCTTCACTTCAGCTGCAATTCAGATCAAGGCTGTGTCCATTTCTGATAAAGTGAAAACTGGTATTTCTTTTTCCCCTCCCCTTGGATGGCAAGCGATTAAATAACAGAAAAGCGGCATGATGGAAGACATTAGAGCAGCAGGATGGGTGACTATCAAGAGCCATTGGCAGCTGCAGACAGTGGGTTCCATTTTGAGCATCCAAAACGGCATGTCTATTAATTACTCTCCAACCTGCTCGATCTGTTTTTGGATTGTTGGCAGAGAGAAGGTAGAACAAGTCCTTCTCTCGCTCCCTCTTCCCCTGCCAGCTCATCTTTGCCCTCCCTCCCTCTATTTATTTTTTTGGTGTGCAAATCAGGGTTTTAATTGTAAATTGCCTCTGAGGAATCAATGGGATTTATTGCTCCTGCCACCTCAGGTGTGAAATGTTTGCCGTTACGACACAATGGATTATTTTTTAATAATCTCAGCCTCCGATGTCCCATTTTCTTTGTAATGGGCTTGGCTTGGAATGGGGAGAAGTTGACTCACTGCACGCGGCTTTCGGTCTCCACTTCTCTCTGTCATTTTTTTATTGTGATGTGTTTGCACGGAGAGAGGGGTGCCTGAAGAGCAGCTGGTTAACTGTTTCATTTCTGTAGGGCGAGAGGAGCCTCATCAGTTGCTAAGCGCTCTGGCACAAGGGCTGTTGAGTGGGTAACACAAGCGTAGGAAAATCGGAAGCTGTCTTGTACTGAGCTAGACTGTTGGTCCATTTAGCCCAGTACGCAGTACTGACTGGCAGCAGATCTCCAGGACATTCCCTACCCTACTTGAAGATGCTATGCGTGTTCAAACCTTTCTCATGCAAAGGAGATAAGGTAAAGGATCCCTGGATGGTTAAGTCCAGTCAAAGGCGACTATGGGGTTGCGGTGCTCATCTTGCTTTCAGGCCGAGGGAGCTGGCGTTTGTCCACAGACAGCTTTCTAGGTCATGTGGCCAGCAGGACTAAACAGCTTCTGGCACAACCGAACACCTTGACAGAAACTAGAATGCATGGAAACACCGTTTACCTTCCAGCCACAGAGGTACCTATTTATCTACAGTGGTATCTCGGGTTACATATGCTTCAGGTTACATACGCCTCAGGTTACAGACTCCACTAACCCAGAAATAGTACCTCGGGTTAAGAACTTTGCTTCAGGATGAGAACAAAAATCGTGCTCTGGAGGCGCGGCGGCAGCAGGAGGCCCCATTAGCTAAAGTGGTGCTTCAGGTTAAGAACAGTTTCAGGTTAAGAACGGACCTCCGGAACGAATTAAGTACTTAACCCGAGGTACCACTGTACTTGCACTGGCGTGCTTTAGAACTGCTAGGTTGGCAGGAGCTGGGACAGAGCAACAGGAGCTCAGCCCATCGTGGGGATTCGAACCGCTGACCTTCTGATCAGCAAGCCCAAGAGGCTCAGTGATTTAGACCACAGCGCCACCTGCTTCCACAGAGGAGATACTCTGCCAGTGAGCCATGGCGTTTCCCTGAAAGGCAGGCAGGTGGTCAGACAGCCAAGTGCTGCAGAGGGGTAACTGGGTGGCCTCTCTCAGAATCAGGTTGCCTCAAGTAAGGGAGAAGAAAAGATCTGGAGGTTTTATTGCCAGAATGGGATCCCGATTGCCTAGGATCAGGTGCGGACAAGTTCTGGAAATCAAATAAGGTCACCGAAATATTTCCCTCAAATGGTTGCAAAGCTCTGAGGGAGCTCTCGTTGTCTGCAAATATTGCACAGTGTAATTTCCTCCTGGGAATCATGGTGCTTGCAGAACCCTCAGCTTGAAAAGATACCAAGAAAGTCTCTTATTTCCTGGAGCCCTTCTACACCTCCACCTTTTCCAAGCTAAGAGTTTTTATTTTGACTTTTTACTTTTAGAGTAGTGGGCAGGAGATAGGAAGGAATGCAAGACAAGGTTACAGCAGAGTTCAAGTTGTACTTGAAGGCTGACAGTCCTTGCCTCAAATTTGGGCCACTGCGATTTGTGTGGAGGAACGTGCATCTTCAAGAAGCCTTCCTTCAGTCAATTGCCCCATCGCTGTTTAGGATTGTATCTGTGGTGACACCTGATTCCCAGCAAGAACTGGATTCTGGGAAGTGGTGATGAGGTCCATCTAGCCTCACGTTCCAGAAGCGTCAGTGGCCAATCACTGAGAAGCTGACAAGCAATACTTCAAGGAGATTTGGCATGTTCTACTGTTGCAGAAGAAAGGGAAGGAGCTTCTCTGTTTGAACTGCCAAGATTGCCCTCCTCTAACCTAGCAGCCACCAGCATTTGACCAGCAGTTCCAGCAGGCTGTTTTGAATTCCTGCTCATAAGAAGAACCCGTTGATTCAGGCAAATGGCCCAGCTAGTCCAGCATCCTATTCTTGCAGTAGCCAAACCCACAAGCAAGACCTGAGCAATAGAGTCCTCTCCCCTCCTGCGTTTTGCAGCCACTGGTATTCAGAAGCAATCGTGGAGGCAGACCATTGCCACCATGGCTAGTAGCCATCAATAGCCCTCTCCTCCAAGAATTTGTTCAATCTCCTTTTAACACCATCCAGGTGACCATTACTGCCTCCTGTGGGAGCAATTTCCATATACCAACTATGCTGTGTGTGAAGAAATACTTCTTTGAACCTTGCAACATTCAGCTTCATTATCTGTCCACAAGTTCTAGTGTTATGCTTTCATGTCACCCCTCACAGTTTCTCCAAACTAAAACTCAGTTGCCTGAATGCACAACCCGGTGCTTGTCTACGCTTCACATGTCTGCATGTTCAGGCGAATGCTTGAACACACCTTTAGTCTTCATTCCAACTTCAAAGCCTTAGCACATATAACTGTGTTTCGTCAGTCATCCTATCTGCTCTGTCAGCTCCCACCCCCACAGTTTTAGATTATAAACTCTCAAGGGACCTGGGCATTGCTTGATTTCTTAAATCATCATGCACACTCCTGATGCAACATTAATGTTAAAAACAATAACTTGTACTAGGTGCTCGGGGATAAAACAGGGTGCCTGCCTGTCCTGCTGTTGTTGTTTTGCAGGTAAGTATAATCAACTGTAGGGACGTGGGTGGCACTGTGGGTTAAACCACAGAGCCTAGGACTTGCCAATCAGAAGGTCGGCGGTTCAAATCCCCGCGACAGGGTGAGCTCCTGTTGCTCAGTCCCTGCTCCTGCCAAGCTAGCAGTTTGAAAGCACGTCAAAATGCAAGTAGATAAATAGGTAGTGCTCCGGTGGGAAGGTAAACGGCGTTTCTGTGCACTGTGTTTGCCAGAAGCGGCTTAGTCATGCTGGCCACATGACTCGGAAGCTGTACGTTGGCTCTCTTGGCCAATAAAGTGAGATGAGCGCCGCAACCCCAGAGTCGGCCACGACTGGACCTGATGGTCAGGGGTCCCTTTACCTTTACCTATAATCATCTGTGTCCTTCCCCATGAAAGGTATTTCCATTTTGCTTCTCTCACAGCAAGCTTAATTACCTCCAGATCCATGTATCAGAATTAGTCAAATTCCGATCATTTCCCAGATAAGAATTTTACAAGTTTAGACCAGATTCGAGAGAGACCACCAATTGCATTCTGTTCTTCTTTGCTGTACACCATTTGCCCACTAGATGGCTCTGTGTGTTGCAGAAGCCCCCCCTCCCCCCCGGCCAGATTTGGTGAAATGGGCAAGAGCAGGCCCTGTTCAGATGTTCATTTGAGGTAGGATGGAATCTGGGGAGGGGAGAATACACACATGTTCACAGTCCCATTTGAACAGGATCTTCGGTAGGAGCCACACTGTCCATTTCTAGAGGGACACATGTGGGGGACCTTCGTGAATAAGGGCATCATCTGTGAAAAGGTCCCTGTGTGACCCAGATCTTGAGCATGTGGGAGGGCAAAGGGCTGCAGGCCCAGTTTCAATTCATCTCACCTCACATTCAGATAAATGTTCTCCCACTATGCTGCCCAGTCATCCCAACACCCAGGTTAGAAGGATCCTCTTTATCTCATCACCTGGCCTGCAACTGAATGTTTCCCCAGTTTCAGGACCACCACCCCATATCCTTTTCACTGTGCATTCAGACTGGCTGGACGCAGAGGAGTGGTGAGAGGAACTGGCTGGATAACCCCCAAGGGAACCCCCAGGGGAAGAAGGCTCAAAGCCAGGGGATTGGTGGTGAGATGATGATGATGAGTGGTCAGAGGGAGGGAGCAGACTGGGAGAAGGACATGTTGGAAGTCAAAGAGGCAACAGGGTTTAGTGAGCAGGAGGAGACTGTGGCAGAGAGCAGTCCAGACTCAGAGGCAGGAGAGGAGGGAGGACTAGGAGACAGAGTTGAGACAGGCTGCTGAAGAATGCGGATAGTCTCCCCCAGCTGCTGTGACCAGTTCCCCTCCCTCCTGGTCTCCCAGAATACACAGGGTGAAGCAACCAGAGACGAGGCAATGAAATCTTAGGCTGCAGGGGAAGGAACCAGCCTTAGAGAGCAGCAGGAAGGTGAGGATCTTCAGTCCTCGCAAGTGCTTCATTGGGGCAAGACCTCCTGGGAAGAGTTGTTGTGACCACTAGGACTAAGCTGCTTTGTTGCTTTGAATAAAGAGTTAACTGACATCGGGTGATTTATTGTTTTAGTGCCGAACTACGCCTGACTCCAGCTCCTGACAATTCATGATTATTTGTGCTCACGATAACATCAGGGTGTATATATGCGATCCCTCTTTCAGGACTGTTTCGGGGCAGAAATACTGCTTTGTTTCCAACCCTTGCATATCCTGTAACATCCTGCTATAATCCTGCAACTTTACATACCACAAATGCTCCAGTTTATTGTTCTGCTCTCATTGTGCTATGGCACTAGAACACCCCTGGCTACAATCCAGCAACACTGGGGGAACATTGCAGAACAGTTAATAAGCTGGAAGGATTTGAGGAGAGTCCAGTATAAATTCTTCCTGAACGCACACATATTGTGTCAATGGCATGTTTCAGTTACACTCGCAGCCCTGCTCCCGCAAACATGCACTTGTGGCATGTTCACACTATGCAATCAAAGCACTGTTGTGCCACTTTAAACTATCATGGCTTCCCCCAAAGAATCCTGGGAGCTGTCGTTTGTTAAATATAATAATAATAATAATTTATTATTTATACCCCACCCATCTGGCTGAGTTTCTCCAGCCACTCTGGGCGGCTCCCAATTGAGTGTTAAAAACAATACAGCATTAAATATTAAAAACTTCCCTAAACAGGGCTGCCTTCAGATGTCTTTTAAAGATAAGATAGCTGCTTATTTCCTTGACATCTGATGGGAGGGCGTTCCACAGGGCGGGTGTCACTACCAAGAAGGCCCACTGCCTGGTTCCCTGTAACCTCACTTCTCGCAATGAAGGAATTGCCAGATGGCCCTTGACACTGGATCTCAGTGTCCGGGCTGGATGATGGGGGTGGAGACGCTCCTTCAGGTATATAGGACCGAGGCCGTTTAGGGCTTTAAAGGTCAGCACCAACACTTTGAATTGTGCTTGGAAACGTAATGGGAGCCAATGCAGATCTCTCAGGACCGGTGTTACGTGGTCCTGGCGGTCACTCCCAGTCCCGAGTCTAGCTGCCACATTCTGGATTAATTGCAGTTTCCGGGTCACCTTCAAAGGTGGTCCCACATAGAGTGCATTGCAGTAGTCCAAGCGGGAGATAACTAGAGCATGCACCACTCTGGCAAGACAGTCCGCGGGCTGTCCGTTAAAGGACCCGAGAGTTGTTAGGATACCCCTGTTCCCCTGTTCCTCTCTGAGAGTGACAATTCCCAGGGTGGCTTAACAACCAAGTGGGGACACTGGTAACTGTACCTTTGTGGGGAGAATAGAGGCCTCTTGAAAGCTCTCAGCACCATTAACAAACTACAAGATTCTTTGCCATGACTGTTTAAAGGGGAATCACGGTGCTCTTCAGATGCATGGTACAGATGTGGCCTGAGCTTGGATGGGCCCTGACTTTTCTGCCAATCTGCCCCAGTGCCCCATGTATCTCTGGCTGATCGCTGAAGAATTGATGCTTTTGAATTCTGGTGTTGGAGAAGACTCTTGAGAGTCCCATGGACTGCAAGAAGATCCAGCCTCTCCATTCTGAAGGAAATCAGCCCTGAGTGCTCACTGGAAGGACAGATCCTGAAGCTGAGGCTCCAAGACTTTGGCCACCTCATGAGAAGAGAAGACTCCCTGGAAAAGACCCTGATGTTGGGAAAGATGGAGGGCACAAGGAGAAGGGGACGACAGAGGATGAGGTGGTTGGACAGTGTTCTTGAAGCTACCAGCATGAGTTTGACCAAACTGCGGGAGACAGTGGAAGACAGGAGTGCCTGGCGTGCTCTGGTCCAGGGGGTCACGAAGAGTCAGACATGACTAAACGACTAAACAACATCATCTCTGGCCCTAGTTCTGCTCAGACCCTCATTTCCACTCTCCATTGGTGCCAGGAGCAGTGGCGGTATAGGTGTGGCGGGCAGTTTGGCTCACGTGAGTTGGCTACTGCAGGACCACCACCCTGGAGCATCCCCAGCCTCGCTGCCAGTTCATCTTACCTTATCCCTGGTCTGAGGAGCATAGTGCCATTGTTGGTTGGGCACCTCTGCCAACACTCTCTCACACACAAACACTTCAAACCACTATCGGACAGGAGACTACAGGAATTGAGAAATGTTGAGCAGGATACAGAGATGCCTTCTAGGCGTACATTTGGGAAGGAATGTGTGGATTTTGGAAATGTCGAACTGGAAACCACACGGGGCCTCAGCAATCTCTCGGTATTCCACCCTTTTCTCTCCTAATGCCAAGAGTGCCATTAGGAAAATTTCAGATTCAATCTCCAGCTAGATAATGGCTGCTCCCCGCCCAGCGCCTCGAGGGAGGTCGTCCTTAAATCCTCCAGAATTACAGCAATCAGAGGGGAGGGGGGGGAATTCAGAAGAGTTTAGCTTTATTCCTGGGAGCCCTTGTTCCCCTCGGAACGGATGTCTGCCTGAAATTATATATGTTTTTAGTTAAGAGCCCAACACACTTAAATATTCCCTGCAGTGAGGAGATGCAAAAATATATCTTGTAAAAAGCTGAAATACACTGGGAAAAAAAGCTTTAAGAGAAGCCTCGGCAGCCTTTGATAAATAATAAAATAACAAATGATTTAATCGGCACGTGTCTTTCGCACAGCACAGAGGCACAATCAGATACTGGTCCCCGGCTGTAGCATCCTTTATATAGCAGAGATCAGGCCTTAGGAGCACACATCATCCAGCACTGTGCAAAGGAGGTGCATGATTCCTGCTAACACACATGGAATGCACCTGCCGCAGTACACCTGCATTTTGCAGAGGGTTTGGGGTCATATTCTGGAGTGTGTTTTAGGGCCACAGCTCAGTCATAGAACATCTGTTTTGTACGGAGGAAGTCCCCTGTAACTCCAGATAGGAGGGAAGCCCCTGAGGTTCTTGTGTTGCCACCCTCCGGACCTCTCGAGGAGGAAGCACACAAAGGAGGACCTCAGAAGATGATCTCAGGGTCCTGGTAGGTTCATATGGAAAGAGGTGGCTCTTGAGGTATTGCGGTCCTGAGCTGTTTAAGGCTTTATAGGTCAAAACCAGCACTTTGAATTGGGTCTGGAAACTAAATGATAGCCATGCAGAGCACATGACCCTCCCCCCAAAAAATAACCATGGGAACTGTAGTTTGATAAGGTTGTTGGGAATTGTGGAGGGGTAAACTTTCAGGATTCTTGGGGGAAGTCAAATGTGCTTTAAGTGTATGATGTGTGTGCACAGGCTCTGTATAACACAGTTTCCTACGTCGTCAGAAACAGAAGCTGAAGATACATCATGCGTTCAAAGCACAAGGCTTTCCCAAAGAATCTGGGCACTGTAGTCTACCCCTCACAGAGCTGCAGTTCCCAGTGCCCTTAATAAACTGCAGTACTCAGGATTCCTTGGGGGAAGTCATGTGCTCACTTTCTCACTTAGTTCAGCACTGCCCACACTGACTTGCAGTAGTTCTCTGTTATTTCAGAAGCCAACCCTAGTTGGCAATTCTAGGGGATGAGCTTTGACTTTTTGCTTGGAAAACATGTGACTCTTGTAAAAAGGTAAAGGGACCCCTGACCATTAGGTCCAGTCGTGGTCGATTCTGGGGTTGCAGTGCTCATCTTGCTTTATTGGCCGAGGGAGCCAGCATACAGCTTCCGGGTCATGTGGCCAGCATGACTAAGCCGCTTCTGGTGAACCAGAACAGCACACGGAAACGGCCGTTTACCTTCCCGCCGGAGTGGTACCTATTTATCTACTTGCACTTTGATGAGCTTTCAAACTGCTAGGTTGGCAGGAGCAGGGACCGAGCAATGGGAGCTCACCCCGTCACTGGGATTCGAACCGCCGACCTTCTGATCGGCAATGACTCTTGACCCTTCCTTAAATTTGGATTTGTTGGAGGAAGCAGGGCTGGGTGAACCATCCAGCAAAATAAGCTTGCGCTTAGGGCACCCAGGGGAAAACACATTTTAAAAGGGCATAGGATGTAAATCGGATCAACCAAAGGCCTGGTTAAAAAGGAACATCTTCACCTAGCACCTAAAGGTGCCAGGTTTTTAACATTAACGGTCACCAATTGCTCAGCTGAGCGTTCATTTTCTCAGTCAAAGTAGGCAAGCTGGATTCCTTATCTCTACTAAGTATAGGAACAGACACATCGCTTAAGATTAGTTTTGAGGATCCTGATCAAAGATTTTGCAATTTAGGAGGAAATTGATCACATATAAATAAAGCGGAAGTGTACAAAAACAAACATTATTTTTCATTTTGAAAAATAAAATTTTATTTCAGAGTTTATTATTGTTTATATTTTGAATTAGATATATATATATAGGGGGCCACCAAATTTTTTTAAATGCTTAGGGTCTCTAAAGGTCTTAATCTGGCCCTGGGAAGAAGGCAACAATGCTTCTGACTACCAGCTGCTGGAAGAGAGAGTTCTTCTATGCTCAAATCCTGCCTCCTGGTTTCCCACAGACATCTGGTTGGCCACTGTGAGAACAGGATCCCATTGGATCCAGAAGGCTCTTCTTATGGAAGGATTCCCAGGCTAGTTTGGATTCCAGCCTGACATCTCATGAGGTGGTCCAGGTTCAAGGCAGCAGTATCTGCCTAATTACAGGGGTGGTCTTCCTTTTTCCCATTTTAAATTGAGAAGAGTCCATCTCCCCATATTCCTCCAATGTCAGTGGAAAGCACGGGACCCTGAGCCACTCCAAGGGTGCAAGGATGGATTGCCCTGCTTCAAGAAAGTGACTAACCTTAGGAGACAAAGCAGAAGTGAAGGAGCTGTATTCCTCTTTTTTGGGGGTGTGTGGAATGCCTTTAAAAAACCTCTCTGCCAGGTGTTTTATGAATAGCAGCTACTACCTATGTGTATATAAATATCTATTCATGTATTAAGGCTATCAAGGTTTTCTTTGAAGAGAGGAATAAAACTAACGTGCATTCAGGAACGGCGGTATTGAAATTCCAAACAGCAATCGTACATCTTTCTCTCCACCCCCCCTCTTTTTTTAAAAAAAGAGAGAAAAGAAAAATGTGATCAAAAGAAAGAAAGGGAGTGAGAGAGATGCATTTTCTGATATTCATGAAAAGCAATAACGCTCGCATGACCTTGCTTTCAAGTAGCCACTCTCTGAAATACTGGCAGAAGGAGCCCGGGTGCCAATTGGTAGGCGGGCGACGGTTGTCACTCGTTGCTGTCCTTGAAAGAATAGGGTGTCCCCCCCCCCCCAATTCCATTGATTCCCTGAGGTTTGTAGCCAAGGTATATCAGCTCTACATCAAAGAGCTCTGACAGGGAGTATCACCCGTTGGCCGACTGCAGTATATTAAACCCCATGCAGCCTGCACTGCCTACACACACTGTTATGCTAGGCTTAATGCTCTGGGATTTAGCAGCCGGGCGAAGGAGGAGAGAGGAAAAGGCTTCAGCACCATTCTCACATTCTTAGCTGCACACTCTGAGAAGGGATGTAGCCCAGTGGGAATGCAAAAAGAAGAAAGACAGGGGAACCGAAAGTGTCGGATGTGCCCACCCCTGTTCAGTGCCCACCTCTTACCCAGGGACAGCGAGTGACTCCCAGGATCCAGGGTTACAGAAAGCCAACCTGTTCTGGATTTGGTTATCAGCAATCAGGACGCGGGTGGAACTGTGGTCTAAACCACAAAGCCTAGGGCTTGCAGATCAGAAGGTCAGCGGTTCGAATCCCCGTGACTGGGGAACTGAGGCTGACGGAGCGATTGCGGCCAGAAAAGACAAGACTTGGGTCTCTGAAGCCCAGGGTCTCTCCCTGCTGTAAGCACCTGAGAAGAGCATCTACTGGATCCGGCCAAGAGCCCACCTACTCCAGCATCCTGGTCTCACAGTGACCAACCAGGTGCCCATCATGGGAATGAGCAAGCTAGGCCCAAGCACAAGAGTTGCACTCTCCCCTCCTGGGGTTTCCAGCAACTGGGGTTCAGAAGGCCAGGAGCCCTTGATAGCCCCCTCCACCACGAACCTGCCCAGTTATCTTTGACAAACAAAGCAACCAAGCACTCCCCTGTCCCAAGTTCTTCCAAGAGGCTCCAGTGGCATCTGGGATCACAAGATGAAATGCCTTTTAATTTGAAACAGGCTGAATGACCTTCGTCAGGTCTCCTGCCTGTGAAGCAAGTCACTGCTCCTGCCAACCTAGCAGTTCAAAAGCATCCTAGTGCAAGTAGATAATTAGGTACCACTCCAGCGGGAAGGTAAAAGGCGTTTCCATGAGCTGCTCTGGTTTGCCAGAAGCGGCTTAGTCATTCTGGCCACATGACCCGGAAGCTGTACGCCGGCTCCCTCAGCCAATAAAGCGAGATGAGCGTCGCAACCCCAGAGTCGGCCACGACTGGACCTAATGGTCAGGGGTCCCTTTACCTTTACCTTTAATCTGCTGATGACATACAGCTCTGTGTTTGCTTTGCATCTGCAGGTGTGGCAGTGCTGGACCAGTGTCTTGCCTTGGTAATGGTCTGGATGAGAGCCAACAACAGAATCTCCATCCAGATAGGACTACTGCACTGGTAGTGGGTGGTTCCCACTGATGGATGGGAGGTTGCCTGCTCTTGATGGGGTTACACTCCCTCTGAAGGAGCGGGTACACAGCTTGGGGGTCGTTCTGGATCCTTTGCTGTCGCTTGAGGCTCAGGTGGCCTTGGTGGCACAGAGCACCTTCCATCAGCTTTGGCTGGTGACCCAGATGTGCCCCAGTCTGGGCAGGGACAGCTTAGCTTCTGTCCATGCTCATGGGTTAGATTACCGCAACAGGTTATACATGGGACTGCCCCTGAAGGCGGTTCAGAAACTTAAGCTGGTGCAGAATTGGGCAGCCAAGCTGCTCACCAAGGCAAGATGGTTACACCAATCCTGGCCCAACTGCGCTGGCTGCCAATTACCTTCTGGGTCCAATTCAAAGTTCTGGTTTTGATCTATAAAGCCTTATGTGGCTCAGGAATGCAATATCTCACGAACCACCTTAACTGCTAATTTTTGCATTATATTTGAGCTTTCATGTGACATAAAGGCCACTTCTGGAAAACTAACGGAATATGGAGCATGTTTGGTGATCATTTCCATGTTATTTGCTTCTGGGGGGGAAAACCCCCAAACTGTTTGCATCCCCCCAACACCAGAAAACCACAGGAGAAAATTGATGGTGGTATATTGACATACAGCCCTTTCCTGGTGGTTTTATGGGGGAATCATGGGGGAACAGGCACACATGTGCAGAAAGGTGGTGGTGAGTCGTGAGGTTGCCCAGTGACATTTGTAGTCGTGTCACACCATGCTCACTGGTGTGAATGAAATCTAGCAGGACATGCTGGTATATAGTTCAAAAAGTCACAGGTCCATAACACAACAGGCAGTACAGTGTGAAAGGAACATTCTAAAACAGGACAGAAGTTATAGCATTATAATCAGGAAAACTAATGCAAAATTCTCCATGTCTGAATGCACCCTCAGTGTAGACAGCACTGAGCTGGATAAACAGGTGCTCTGACAACTTACTACTTTCCTATATTCATGTCAAGGGACATCGGGGGGAAATTTGGAGGTTCTTCCTTGAGATAAATCTACAAGAAACCTCCCTGTCCTTCTTTAGAGAAGTTGAACAAATTTTGTCCAAGGAGTCCACACATTTCCCTTTACTTGGAATTCGGAGAAATCAGGAATCCAGGTTGTGGATCAAACGGTGCTCATTGGGTGGCGATTAAGTCATAGTCAGAGTAGACCCACTGCAACCAATGCACCAAGGTCCATTTGTTAGCTATGCCTATTTTTGGTTGGAGAAAGTCATCACTCAGTTCAGAGGAACCTGCACTTAGACAGATGGCTGCACTTCACTTGGTGTATTGGTTTGATTAAAATGTGAACCCTATGAATTTCTGCCCCATCCCCAGTGGGGAGCCAGGATGTTATTGTTCCGTGGTGACACATCTACTGCTGCAGTGATAGCAACACCTTTTCTAAGGGAAGGGAATTTGTATTTTCAGGAGCAAACCTTTGCTTTCCTAAGGATAATTCTGTAGCTTCATGATTGCCTCCAAAGGTAGAGACAGTGTTACTGTGGAATGGTTATTTACCCTTTTTTGTGAATGGCTGGCATTTGGGGGGCTTTAGGAAAGGAGAAACAGCTTTGTGTACAGAGAGGCAGAGAAAATAGAAAGTCAGAGGCTTGAAAGGAGCTTTAAATATCTCCAACCTGGTGTTTGTTCCCAGGATTTGAGTTGGGCTGAGCTGATGTTGATCCCTTTGTGACCAGACAGTTGTGCCTGCTTTACTGCTTAGTTCTCCAGCTGCATTTAAGAGATAGTCTAACTGACAGGATGGCTATGACAGATTCCCATTACACAGGCCAACATGTGGAGGTCAGGATTAGGACTAACACCCGTTTGACGTTCTAATACTATCTTTTTGTGCGCGCGCGCCTGCTGCAAAATGTCTCAGGCATTTCTCTCAATACAGTGACGAAACCCACGAAATGTTAGCTAACAACGGCATTCTAGATCTGTGTAAGGCTTCCACATATGGGACTTGTTAGGTGAGTTCAGCCCAGTAGGTCTACTCTGAATAAAGCTTGTCCCGCTTTTCCTTAGGACATCCCTATTTTCACCAGAGAAATGTTGGAGGGTATGGTTGTAGTAGTAGTTGTTGTTGTTGCTTAGTCATTTAGTCATGTCCGACTCTTCATGACCCCATGGACCAGAGCACGCCAGGCACTCCTGTCTTCCACTGCCTCCCGCAGTTTTGTCAAATTCATGCTGGTAGCTTCGAGAACACTGTCCAACCATCTGGTCCTCTGTCATCTCCTTCTCCTTGTGCCCTCCATCTTTCCCAGCATCAGGGTCTTTTCCAGGGAGTCTTCTCTTCTCATGAGGTGGCCAAAGTCTTGGAGCCTCAGCTTCAGGATCTGTCCTTCCAGTGAGCACTCAGGGCTGATTTCCTTAAGAATGGATAGGTTGGATCTTCTTGCAGTCCCTGAGAGTCTCCTCCAGCACCATAATTCAAAAGCATCTGGCGGTTCCCTCACTGCGGGAAGAGAAGCTACAGGGAACCAGGCAGAGGGCCTTCTTGGTAGTGGCACCTGCCCTGTGGAACGCCCTCCCATTAGATGTCAAGGAAATAAACAACTATCTGACTTTTAGAAGACATCTGAAGGCAGTGCTGTTTAGGAAAGTTCTTAATGTTTGAAGTTTTATTCTGTTTTTAATGTTCTGTTGAAAGCTGCCCAGAGTGGCTGGGGAACCCCAGCCAGATGGGCGGGGTAGAAATAAATTGTTGTTGTTGTTGTTGTTGTTGTTACTACTGCCAAAGTTCCTAATGCTGGTTTTGGCCTTCTTCTCCATCGCATCAAGATCATATTGGACCGGCCTTCTGAAATATTAGCTATCCCAACCAGTTTGATGTCATGGGCTATCAGAGATTTCCCCTCTACTCTATTGTGCTGAAATACTGCATCTTTGAAAAGTCTTCGCCACCCACCTATTTTAGCAGGAAATTTGCGGCAACTTCAGCTGTATTCCTACCTCCAGATGAAGGAGGGGGGGGGGAATTCAATAAAGCATTTGCAATTGTGACTGTTCGGCAAGCCAATTCATTGGATGCTTAACGCATCCATATAGATTGCACAAATTCCGCTATATTATAGTAAAATGCACATCACTTCCAATAAAGGGAACACATTTGCTATTGATGTGCTATAAACCACAATGCGAGGAGGGGGTTATGGCAGCCTTGGGTAATAACAAGCCTGTTAGAAGGAGACGCCGCAGACTCGCCATAAAGGACCTGCACTCTGAGCCATAAAGGAGCCGCGCTCCGAGCCATTATTCCAAGCCACTCGAATGACAGAGTTCAGTTAATGCTTTCGCAAATTAATTGTGTAGCATGTCTATAAATATATTATTAATGCACATAATAATTCATTGACAAGCAACCTGTATATTGAGAAGAGGAGATCGCAGAGCTGTTCATGTGCCCCCAAGTTCAGAAAGGGCATTTGGCTGAGCTGTAATTAAAGGAATAGGGAGCGGGGAGCTCAGGACATAAGAAGAGGATGCTGGATTAGGCCCATCTAGCCCAGCATCCAGTTTTCACAGTGGCCAGATGTTTGTGGGAAACACGCAAGCGGGATCTGAGGAGAAGGTCTTTCCTCCTGTGCTTTCCAGCAACTGGTATATAGAAGCATTTCTGCCATCAAAAATCTCCTCCTCCATGGATTTGTCCAGTCCTCTTCTGCAGCCATCCAGGTTGGTGAGCATCACTGCCTTCTGTGAGAGGGAGTCCCATAGTTCAACTATCTGCTGCATGGAAAAGGACCACCTCTTTTTTCTTTTCTTTTCTAAATTAAATTTTCATATTACAGTAGTACCTCTGGATACGAACGGGATCACCAGTGTCGAAGCAATGGTTCTTCAACATCAACTTCGTTGGACACGTCATGTTGTCTGGATGCCTGATGATCGTCTTCCAAATCAACTACTCTACTCCGAACTTAAAAATGGGAAGCGTCATGCTGGTGGTCAACAAAAGAGGTTCAAGGACTCTCTCAAGGCAAATCTAAAGAAATGTAGTATAAGCACCGACAACTGGAAAACACTGGCCTGTGAGTGCTCCAGTTGGAGAACAGCCTTTACCAAAGGTGTCATGGACTTTGAAGACACTCAAACTCAGGACGCAAGGGAGAAACGTGCTAAGAGGAAGGCACGCTTGGCAAATCCACACCATGATCAACTCCTGCCCGGAAACCTATGTCCCTACTGTGGCAGGACGTGTGGGTCCAGAATTGGCCTCCACAATCATTTATGGACTCATTGTTAAAACCGTGTGTATGGAAGACAATCTTACTTGTCTACAAGGGAAAGAAGAAGAAGAAGAAGAAGGAGAAGAAGAAGAAAATTTGTCTCCACAACTGGATGCAGCAATGCTTTTGAATACAGTTGCTGGAACCCACAGGAACCCACAGATTAGCCCTTGTGGGTTTCTCACAGAAATCTGGTTGGCCACTGTGAGAACAGGAAGCTGGACTAGATACTACAATTGGCCTGATCCAGTAGGCTCTTCTTCCATTTGCCCAAGGACCATAGGCTCACCAGGGTTTCAGGAAAGAGTTTGTTTCAGCCCCACATGGTGATAACACGGACTGAACCAGGGGGCCTTCAGCATGCAAGGCAGATGTGATGCACCTGAGCCAATGCAACAGCCTCTGCAACTTCTGCCGTTTGACCCCCTAAAACAACCATTGCAGCAAAAATAAAAAATAAAAAACCACATTCACGAAATCCATTAGAGACAGTCACAGCGACGCATCTTCTCCCTGTCCCCCCTCCCCTCCCCACCAAAGGTCCCAAGCTAAGCAGCCTCATGCGTGTAATCTGACAAGCACTGCAATCAACCCTCGGCAGTGAATCCTATCAGCATTTCCACACCGCCGGAGAGGAATGGCTTGTTTTGGGAAGACTTGCGTGCCGAAGAAGCTGGAACGCAACACAATGCAACACGAACTCCCCGGGAGTTGCCTCTCCCCCCCCCCTCCCCGATCCCTCAGCACAGAGCATAGGCAACAGATGAACTCCAAATAACCTTTGGACTTTCTCTCACACACTTCCCTGTTCATTCACATCAAGGAACGCAGGTTAGTCTTTTTGAAAGGCGAGTCAGGAAGGAAGGAAGGAGGAAAGCGGAGAAATGGAAAGAAACAAGGGGAACAGCGATGCTCCCTTTCTCTTCAGAGATCCCGTGTTTTCCTTCCACTGCACCAAAAACAATGCTTACCATTACGTGTACATTTATTATTATTATTATTATTATTATTATTATTATTATTATTATTATTATTATTATTAGAATTTATATACCGCACTATACCCGGAGGTCTCAGGGCAGTTTACAGAATAAAATCAGGATATAAGACCACAAAATACATAATAAAAATAAAAACAACAACCCAATAGCCGCCCCCCAAAAAAAACATTTTGAAAGGGCATAGGATGTAAATCAGATCACCAAGGTTAAAAAGGAATGTTTTTGCCTAGTGCCTAAAGGTGTGTAATAGAGGCACCAGGAGAACTTCCCTGAGGAGAGCATTCGACAGACAGGGAGCCACTGCAGAGAAGGCCCCGTTCTCGTGTTGCCACCCTCCGGACCTCTCGAGGAGGAGGCACATGAAGGAGGGCCTCAGAAGATGACCTCAGGGTCCGGGTAGGTTCATATGGCAAGAGGAGGTCCTTGAGGTATTGCGGTATTAATTTACATAATTAATGTCATAAAATCATAGAATGGTAGAGTCAAGGAACCCAGGGGTCATCCAGTCTAACCCCCTACAGTACAGGGACCACAGCTAATTTACATGCCTATTTATTTATTTCATTTATATCCCACCTTTTCTTCATAGAGCTCAAAGTGGTATACATAAACACACCTCTCCTTATTTTATACCCACCACCACAACAATGTGATGTAGGTTGGGCTGAGGGTGAGTGACTGGTTCTGAAGGTCTTGCCCAGGGAGCTTCATGGCCATGCGGGAATTTGAACCCTGGTCCTCCAGGTCCTAGTCCAACACGCTAACCGCTACGTCACATTGGCTCTCTCAAAATATACTATCTTGCCATGGAATTCCCTTCACAAGAGTTCAAATTCTCGGTGCGGTTTTAACTATCAATCCCTCTTCACAGGGAACTCTGGGAATTGTAGTTCTGGGAGGGGTACAGGGGCTGCCTAAGAACTCTCAGCGCCGTTAATGAACTACAGCTCCCATAATTCTTTGGGGGAAGCCATGGGCCAGCATTGCACTGCTTTAAGTGTATGGCATGAATGTGGCCTCTCTTCATCAAATCTGAGATGGTAATTTCCTTAGGGCAGAGACCCACATTTTAGCTTATGCTGCTCTACAAGGGACTATCAGGGACCCTGATGGTGTACATGTGGAATGTGCATGCTACAACAATTCTAACATGATGCCTTCCTAAATTATAATCAAAGCCGAAAGAATTGACACAATAAGAAAGTGTTTGGGGGAGAAACAAAAACAAAAAACAAGAACAAAATTCCCTTTCTTTTTTAAAAAATATGGGTTGCCCTAGGGAGACTTGTAAGCAGAAGGGATTTCGTGGTTCAGTTGCCCATTAGTTACAGACAACAGAACAAGATGCTCTTTCATTAGGTAGACTCTAAGCTGTAGTCTAGGAAGGTTTCCCAGTGACCTAGCTGTAAAATCAGCAACTTGTTCTCTCCAGGATGCTATGACCTGGCACGAAACCCTACGCTGTTCCCTGGAGCTGGCATTGCATGAAAAGTGTGGACTTCAAGCTGGGGACTTTTGGCCACACATTTCATTGCATGAAAAGTGTGGACCGGGGACTTTTGGCCACACAGATGGGTATTAAGCAGAGGAGCAACAGAAGATGCCTTATACCGAATCCGGCCATTGGTCCATCTATCACAGTACTGTCTCCATTGACTGGCACAGACTCTTTGGGGTTTCAGGGACTAGCACTGAATATCACCTTCTGGAAAGAGCTTCCCCAGCACATTGGAAATTATTTTTTATTTATGAAGAAAATATTTAAACAAACCTTTATTAAAAAACAAAAACAAAACAAAAAGAGAAGCTTTTCTGCTGGACGTATTAGACACGTCCACCAGAACATTGCAAGTGAAATAAGAGAATATTCCTGTATGCAACATAGGCAGCAAAAAATTGGAAAAAAGAGATAGTACCAACAAAAAAGGAGCGGGAAGATAAATTATTTGATTACCTTGAATTGGCCAAAATGGTGGATACAGTTAGGGGACAATCTAAACCAGGTGTAGTCAACCTGGTCCCTACCAGCCACTAGTGGGCATTTTAGGTGGGCAGTAGGGGGTTCTACGGCAGATGTTACTGCAGCACTGGTGGATGGCAAGGAAATTTTACCATCAAGAAAAATGCATTAGTGGGCAGAAGGTATAAAAAGGTTTACTACCCCTGAACAGAACAAAAATTCTAAAAAGAATGGGGACAATATAGAGATTATCTAAAAAAAGCAGTGTCCTAAAATCAATACCTGGACTTGCTTTGAGTAATTTTTGCAAAACAAAACATGGTGTAAAAGTATAAAATACAGGAAAAAGCAGGAAAAGGGAAATGAGAAAGAAACAGTTTACCAAATTTGAAATTAAACCCGTGTGGAGGACAAAGGAAGTCAATTACAAAAGAATAATTACTGAAATATGGATATACGTTTATTATTTGTTTCGTATCTGTATTTGTATTTTTTTAAAAAAAATCTGTTCGTTGTGTGTGTTTGTGTTCTAATAATAAGCTAATAAAAAACATAAAAAGGAAATTTGTTGTTGTTATTGTTATTTTGATTCTATTGCTATGCTGCTTTTGATTCAAATAAATCCCAAAGTGGCTTACTAACATAAGATAAAAATGGCATAGTGGAACATCACAAATACAGCATAAATCGTATAAAATACTTAACAAATCATCAGTAAAACAATCCCAAATCCTAAATAAAACAATTACCATCTATGTAACACTATTAACAAAAAACTAAAAAAAATAAGCTAAACATCACAGTTACACAAAAAATCATGTTATAGGATTCAAAGTACAACAGCATTCATATCTATAAAACAATATTAACAACCTTAACAAAATAGCAACAAAACAAACAAACAAAGCCCTGTTGAATTTTTGCATTTTTTGTAAGTATATTTGCACGCCTCCCTTCATCCATAGAACTCAGGACTGTCCACAACACAGAACAAAAGGCAGAGTGTTAATCTGGAACCACAAGGACTCTGGTCCCAAAGTCCTACGCATGAGGAGGAACACGTGGTCCAAGACCAGGACCCCTTTGATGGTCCAGGGAGGGTTGGGTCCAGAAATGGCTTACCTGTTGGGGCAGAGCCCAAATTCTAGCCTAGCAAGATGGCAAGGAGGTAGGTAGGCAAGGAGGCAACACTGCCTCCAATTCACTGCCACAGTGCCCCTTCCCTGCCAGGTAAACACCAAGGATGATGCTCTTTGGAAGCTAGCAGTGCAGCCCCACAGCACCAGCCAAACTGCTTTGGGTTGCAATCCACTTTGAGCTGCAAGCAGCAGGGCCACCTATGAACTTGCTCTGTCATCCGCTGACACAACACCTTGCCCTGCTCAGCTCTCTTTGCTGGACAGCTCCCATGCTATGCTGAACACCACAGCTGCTGACCTCCTGGACAGCTCCCCACCCTCCTTGCTTGGCTTGGCAGAAACATAAGCTCCCTGTCTCACTCTCAGGAACCATGGTGTGGACAGGACAATCTAGACTTGGGCTGCCTGTTGATGCATCTGACCACACGCTCTGGACTCATGAAGTTGACCTTCCTCTTTAGCATTCAGCATGGCTTGCTGGCATTTTAATGGTCTTGCTTGCACCCAGCCAAGCTTTATCGTCCGCCCCCTCTCAGACCCAGCCCTTCCCTTTGGTCCAAACTGTTCAGCTCCCCATCATTGCCCTTGAGTCCGGGTGTCCTCCAAGCAGCTCTGCCAGCCTGGAAGCAGCTCCTCTTTTGGGAATCGGCACGACGTGGCTCCCATTCCAATCCTGACACTCGCGCCTCGTATTATAATAAAAGCCGGGATGAGCAAGTAAACAAGGCAGCGGCGGGGTGAACGAGGGGGAGGTAATTAGCTAAAATACTAAGAGGGCGGCTACCAGGGAGTTGTGTGACAGGTATAAATGATTCACGCACTCGCACCCTTCCAAAGCACCTTCCCGAAAGCTGAGGCGGTTGCAATGCCAAGAGAGTTTTTTGCAAATTGTGGGGGGTTTCTCTCTGGAACACTGTGCACGACCTGTGTGCTTATTAGCAATCTCAGTAAAGCTGGCCGGTTCGTAGGCAACACACCCTCAAGGAGCACTCAGCAAATTGGCTGGTCTGATTATTATTTTGGGTGCATCCCATTTGACAGACAGCAGGCTGTCTCCTCACACACACCCCTCAGCCTTCTCTCTCACTGTCTCTCTCTCTCTATATATATATTGCAAAAGGCTTGCACAGTTCAAATTCAGGGGCTAGAAATCCTTTTTCTCATACACACCCCATCACATATTTCCTCTTCCCCTTCATCATGAGGTTAGATCAACCTACTTTTGCAAGGCTTCTGTTGCTGAGCAGGAGACAGCACTTGCAATGTTAACAAAGGAGTTTGGGGGCCACTAAGTGGGTTGGGGGCCAGTGCAGAGGCAGAGGAGCAAGATCTGCCCAGCTCTTCCAGAGGCAAAGGCACCTACCAGGATTTAATCAACATTGCAAATAAGTTTGCACCAATTAACTAGCCTGGAGAAATGCTGAGTATCACAGGTTGTCACACTTAGTCCCCTGACGACACGTAGCTGACATTTTGTTGAAGCACCATTTGGATACACATGCAACACAACTCCAGATCACAACTCCAAAAGTGAATGCATTTCACACGTCCCGATTGCCAACTGGATGGGATCACAAGACAGATCTGCTAGGTTGCAACTGCTGTTTGGAACTAGCAAATCCACCAGATCAGACATGTCCAACTTCTCTCCTCTCCAGAGTCCAAAAATACATTTTGCCACATCAACTGACCCCCCTGGTAAGCAATTATGATCACTAATAAAACTGGTGCCATCTTGCAACAACACGGTTACGATGCAGCTGGATTTTGTAGCAGCCAAGATTTTAACGACACCTAGATTGATGAAACATTAAAGTGTGCAATGCACCTTTGCTTCTGACAACGCTGTTCTCTTCCTTACAAGTGAGACAGTAGGCTATTATTTTATCACACCTTGATTAACATTTGGCTGGACCAACAGGGACAAGATTAAATGGTGCCAGGCTAGTTGACCATCATTTGGCAATATCCGATTTCACTTCCTTCCAAAGTGGAGAGGCCCCCTTTAGCAAATGGAAAGGAGGCCAGAGAGGCAGAAGAAGAATAAAACTTTCTGCCCTAACCAACCAAGAAAGCAGCTCAGACTTATAGAGTTGGGCTGCCTGCGGACAATCATTGCTACAGTCAAGACTGCTAAACTTTGTTAAGTCAGCATCCAGGGGCTCACTTCTTAACAAGACCGTTATTTGTTTCCCGAGCAATCGTTGGCACCTACCTGCCTTTTAAAATCAAATAATAATTGAATATGAGCAAAAGGAAGGCGAAGTGAAGGAGATTTAATAAAGAGCATCTTTGCTACAGAGGGAATTTTGCTTTGGCAGTGATTGTGTTACTAATTGATCCGCGCGTTGCCCGAGAGCAGCCAGAGACAACAATTACGTGCAGAGCTGGGGGCTAAGAAAAAAGAAAACACAAAGCGCAACTACCTCCTCGGCTCTCGCTGTCCGCTGGTTTCACCTGGATTGGTCTGTTCATCTGTGAGGAGACACAAGGAGAGAGAAAGGAGCACTGTTAGCAACAGCTTCCAAGGGATGCCTATGTAGGCTGACAGTTCAGAACAACCTCTGCTTGGGTAGGGGCTGCAGAAAGATATTTCACCAGGGTTGAAGGCATCTCTGCCATCTGTGATGTCCTCCTGTAAACATGGGTCAGAGGTTCTATGATTCTGTTGCATAGTTCAAGCTGCTGAGAATCAAAAATTTATTTCAAGAAGGAAGGAAGGAAGGAATCTCTAATCCAAGAATAAGGAACTTTTTTAAAAAAGCATGAGGGCCTCGTTCCCTTCTAGCTAGCTTCTGAGGACCATCTCACTGCTCAATGGAGCCAGAGGCAGAACTAGACAGAGAAATAGCTGTAAATCAGGCATAGGCAAACTCAACCCTCCAGATGTTTTGGGACTACAACTCCCATTATCCCTAGCTAACAGGACCAGTGGTCAGGGATGATGGGAACTGTAGTCTCAAAACATCTGGAGGGCCGAGTTTGCCTATGCCTGCAGTAAATGTTACCGTTGTACAGTTGGCTAGGTTCTACACATACAGTGGTACCTCGGGTTACAGACGCTTCACGTTACAGATGCTTCAGGTTACAGACTCCACTAACCCAGAAATAGTACCTCGGGTTAAGAACTTTGCTTCAGGATGAGAACAGAAATCGTGCGGTGGTGGCACAGCAGCAGCAGGAGGCCCCTTTAGCTAAAGTGGTACCTCAGGTTAAGAACAGTTTCAGGTTAAGAACGGACCTCCAGAATGAATTAAGTTGTTAACCCAAGGTACCACGGTACTCTATCCTTCAGCCAGGCATTATCAGGGTTCAATGACATATTCCAGCTAGGAAAAAGCTCTCAAGGAAGGTGTGAAGCTGGACCACTAAGGAGTGTGGCTCAAAAAGGCCCGTGGCCTGATAGAGAGGCAATGGGGAGCCACATTTTCTACCCGCTTCCCAGTCTTTTTGGCTCCAATAAGAAGTTTGAAACTTTGTGACACTGGCAAAACCTCTGCTATTATTTAGGAGCCCCCTGGTGACTTAAGCAATTGAGCTGCAAATGAGTCACAGAAGAGGGTCTTCAGGTTCAGGGTAGCCATATATGTCCATTCCCCCATTCCAACCACATTCCCAGAATGCCCTTTTTGGGGGGTGGGGATTTACACCAGCCTCTGCTCAGCCAGCTTCTACATTTCTCCAGATTTTGCCACACAGTTCTCCAACCAAGTGTACAAAAACACATTCATTAGGTAAAATGTGCATTAAATGCACATATTTTTTGAAATAGCATCAAAAGGTATTATATTAGGTAAAATTGCTTTCCCAAAAAAGTGCATGCATTGGAAGAAATTTGCACTAAAATGCTTGCATTTTTTTGCGATGTCTTTTTTTTAATTTGCAAACTGCTGTGGACAGGTGGAGAACTGAATTTATGACTGGGAAAATGAGAAAACATAGACACACCAAAACGGATCTGATGTTCCCTAAAGTGCTGGTTTACACATTAGCCCACACCAGATTATTTTTCTATAACTAATTTCTGTACACTTGAAGATCTGCAGCCCAATGCCTGAACTCAGTCCATTCGAAAACATTGCATTTGAGGAAGTACAGTATGGTGTTATCTCCATAATGACCCACCCAAAGGTGACACTATTCACTCAGTACTGTTGTCGTCAAGTGACAACCACCCATTATAATCACTGGGATTCCCCACTTTTTCTCAGTGTGTCTGAAATCGGGGAGCAAAGAATGAAGCCTTCTAGAACAGCAGAAGGAAGAAGGTAGATCAGGATACACAGGTAAATCTCTGGGTGATACGAAGCAGATCAGTAATATTTATTGTTCCAAAGTATTAGGTAAAAAAAAGAAAAAGGCAAAGGACCCCTGGACTGTTAAGTCCAGTCAAAGGCGACTATGGGATACAGCACTCATCTCGCTTTTCAGGCCGAGGGAGCCAGTGTTTGTCCACAGACAGCTTTCCTGGTCATGTGACCACCATGACTAAACCTCTTCTGGTGCAACAGGACACCATGGTGAGTGCCAGAGTGCACAGAAACACCCTTTACCTTCCCACCACAGCAGTACCTATTTATCTACTTGCACTGGTGTGCTTTCGAACTGACAGGTTGGCAGGATCTGGGGCAAAGCAACAGGAGCTCACCCCATCATGCAGATTTGAACCGCTGACCTTCCAATCAGCAAGTATTAAACCAAAGCAATAACAAAACACAGCCTCCCCCTCCCCAAGTTATGCTACTGAAATGGGGGGGGGGGGAAGCCGATTACAAGAATGGTGGAATTTTGTTGTTGTTTGAAAGGACAGTGACTTCAACACAAATCTCCAAATTCTTTCTTGCTCTGCTTGATGTATCTCAGGGCTCCAGGAAAACACTGAATCATTCCCACCAGCGTGGAGTCTTCCCACCCCTGATCTCAAGCCAGGAGTCAAGCCACTTGCAATTTTTTAATGCAAGTGTGATTAGAACTGCAGTCACACTGCATCTGAGCACGTTCTCCCTCTTGAGACACAGCGATGGTGAGAGCGGCTCAGCCCTCCATCATGTTAACCTACTTGTCAGCCACTTTCATAGCTTCTAAATGCTAAATATGTTTGCAGTGCAATTAGAATAAATCTAGATAGTGGTTATGAAATGCCTTCCCAAACGCTGCCTACCACTAAAGATGATAATAACAAGGGAAAGGAAGAAATGGCTCTAATCTCACCGTCTGACAGAGACCAGCAAGAAGGATCTAATTCTGGCGAGTCTACAAGGAGAGGTCAGGAGGCTGGAGGGATGTGCCGAGGGGTCGTCAGTAATGCCAGGCTGCTCTGCGGAGGAATAGCTGGCTGGCAGTTGTGCAGAAGAATCTGTCACCATCTAAGTTCCTCCTGACTCTCCCACCTTAAAACAGGAAGCTGCCTTTCGCCATTGGTCCAGCTGGCTCAGAATGGTCTGCACTGACTGGCAGCCGTTCTCTAAAGTTCCAAACAGAGGACATTTCCAGCCCTTACTAAGAGATGCTTTGCGGGGGCTGAACCTGAGATCTTCTGCATGCAGAGGACATACCCTTCCAATGATCTGTGCCCCCCTCCCCTAAAAGTAAAGTCAGATTCTAGTTTTCACAGTTCTGCATAGAGGCCTGGATAGATAGATAATTTATTACGGTCAGAGACCAGCTTATAAAACACACTTGGGGGTACATTCCCAGAAAGAAAACAAACAGTTAAAACAATGTACAACAATAAATTTAAAATTTATAAATGTGATAAGCATATAGACACTTAAAACTTTAAGCTACCGCATAGATATGACCCAGAGTCACCCATTTGGGGATTTTGTTCACAAACTAGTTTGAGTCGGGGGATAGTCTGCACCTACAGATCTGTACACAGAATCTGGCGACCATCCAGGTCATCTTATGATATTTGCCTAACAGGAAAAGGTTGAATTTTTGCTTTTCTGGGAGGTCAGCGACAGTCAAGAAGGCAGTTTCTACATGTGCTGTAGAGGGAAGTGAAGGGCAGATGGGGCTCGTCCACCTGGGAAGGGAGCCCTTCGAAGAGAAGGAAAACTCTGACCCTAAACCTCTGCTTCCTTATGGGATATCTTTGCGAGAAGATGAGGCTGCAGAGGAAACCCTACACAAACCCAGAGCAGAGTCCCTAAGGTGGTTGGGTGGCACCTTGTATGCCTCCTTCTGGCAACACCTGCAGCCCAGCTGGTGCTGAATGTCTTGCTCTGCTCTGCTCTCCTTTGGGCCACATCATTGAATGGAAACCTCTTTTGCAAAAGAGGAAGGGTTTTGAGAAACTAGAGGTTAGATGTCAGCATAGCCCCAATTAAACTAGTGAGAAACAGAGAGAGGAGAAGGTTGCCTGGACCCTAGACCATTATGGACATCTCCAATCCCACAGAGGGATGCCTCACTTCACCTTCTGGAGGGCAGACCTGCCTAAAAGACCCTTCTGCTGCCTTGCAAGAGATCTCCTGGGCTGCAGCCAAGACTAGTGTCACCTGGATGAAAGAGTTTCAAGAGGGGGGAGAAAAAGGTATGAGAAGAATTGATTTTTGCACATTCATTTATCACTAAGAGTTACGACTCCCTGTGTTCTTCTGGTGTTTTTTTGTTGCTGTGTTTTTTTAAATCCTACAAACCTGAATGTCAGAAGTGGAATAGAAGAACATTTTTCTACATCTGATTGGCTATGTTGTAATGTGATGTCACAATATCCAGTGTGGTGCAGTGGTGCAGGAAAGACCCCAGTTCAGATCTCCACTCAGTTCTAGAGGAATCCTGGATCCTGAACTGATTTGGGTCACCTCAGGATTTAGCTGGAGCATGTTGAGGTGATCACTGATCACCCTAGGGCTGTCAAGTGGTGGATAATCACTCCCAGCTCCTGGCCACATGTTTCATTTGGATTCAAAACCAGTTCCAGGCTCAGATATAGGTTGGGTCAACTCTGGATCATCTGAGGTTGGATGGGGGCTGCTCTGAAGGAACAGATCAGGCCCCAAAACAGATTGGAAGGGGGATACATCCCATAGGCTTCTGTGTGGCCACTGTCAGAACTGGTTGCTTGGTCGAGATAGTCCCCCTTTGGCCTCATCCTGCTATAGAGTTCCTTTTATACTCTTAATTATGCACACCACCTTGCCCTTCTTGGAGACAAAAATAAATATGTGAAAAATTATCCCTTTCAATCTTGAAATACGGTGTGTCTGTTTGTGGTGTACATGCACATGTGTGGGGTTGGAGAGATGGCCTTTGCATCACCGCCTGGCCACAGAAAGTCTTGTTTCAACCAGCAAGACCATTTCAGCAGGAGACTCTCAATCTTAAGGTCATGGGTTCGAGCCCAATGTTGGGCGAAAGATTCCTGCATTGCAAGGGGTTGGACTAGACAATTCTCGTTGTCCCTTCCAACTCTGCCATTCTATGATTCTATGCGTCACACCCAGAATGTTGCAAAAGCTTCCCAGGCTTTTCAGACATGGGGGAAGATTGAGTTAGTTGATTATAATGCTAAAGCTTCTACTTCCCTGTTTTTGACCATTCCATTCACACTGCAGTTCCTGTGTTGCGGCTTTTCAGCTGCCATATCACCGTGTTGTGCTAAATTTCACGCACACCAGTTGGGCATGGTGTGATACAACAATAAATGTCACTTGACAATTTATTCCTCTACTCTCTATCCTCTATCCTGTCCACTCCTGTGTGCTTCTGTTCTCCCATGATCCCCCCCCCCCCACAAAAGTAGCAGGAAAGAACTATATTCTGGTATAGTGCCCCAAATTTTGTCCTGCAATTTTTTGGGTTAAGGGGGCTGGAAACAGTTTTTTTTCTGGAATTGAGCCAGTGAAATATACTCGGGAGTCGAGTGTGGATTTCAGGCTCTTTATTCAGCTCATAGTAGTGAGGAATGAAAGCCCCCCCCCCCCAATAACTGCTTTATATAAATTATTTATACAATGGGCCGCACGTGATTGGCTAATTCCGGGATTCTCCTGTAGGCCAATCAGGTTGCAGATTCACTTCCACCTGGAGCTGGATTGGGTGGCGCCTGCGGACCAATCAGACTGCTGCATTCTGAATCCTATTGTTCTAGGACCAATCAGACTGCTGCATTTTGGATCCTATTGTTCTAGGACCAATCAGACTGCTGCATTTTGGATCCTATTCAACTCAGTACATAACGGGAATCAAATAACATGGAAATGAGTGCTAAATATATTCCATTCGTTGGCTTTTACCTCGAGTGAAAGCTCAAATACAATGCAGAAATCAACAGGTAGGTAAAGGGAATGAACTTCTGTGTGAATGCAGCCTAAGTCAGGAATCATTGACTGTCTCAGCAAATAAAAGGCCAGCCTTTGCACCTGGTTTTTGCCATTCACCTGCTGTGATTCCTCCATTGTAGGGGGTTGGAGTAGCTGACCTCTTGGGTCACTTTCAACGCTGCAATTCTATGATCACACCTGACACTACAGAGCAGGGGCTGCTTGTCTTTGGCCAACGACATCCCTAGCACGACCGCAAAAGTGCCACCCATCTCACGCATATAAAGGGCTCAGCAGACACGTGCAGAGAGCTTCTGAGAAGAAGGCTTTCTGGCATGGGGAGAACGGCAGAAAGGACAAAGGGGGAGAAGGGAGCTGTTTTCAGTCAAAGGCAGAAGGGGGAAAGCAAATAACCTATTGAAATTAATAAGTAAAAGCTGAGTGTAATTTAATGTACACTACGATTTCTGCACTTGACAATTCTTTTATAGAGCAAAGACACGCACAGTCCATAATACAAATTGAGATCATCTTGACATGAAAGACACCAATTATGGGGAGAACCACTGAGAGGGAAATAATTAAGTTTCTTTTCTCTGCGGATGGAATCTCTCTCTCTTTCCACCCCTCCTCCACCTAAGGAGAAAGATGGGGGTGAGGTGGGGGTTGGACAGAGGCCATGAGATAAGAACGAAGGAAACTGTGTAGAATCCCATCCAGGGTCTGCCCAATGCGATTTTAGCTTCTGGAGGTGAAATGAATATTTTGGATCCCCCCACTCCAACATACTGCTTTATCACCTGAAGAAGTGGCCAGAAATGATTTCATTGCTTGCGAAATTTGATATTTATTTATTATTGCATTTACATCCCCACAGTTTTCTCCAGGGAGCTCAAGGTAGTCTTCATAATTCTCCCCCTCATTTACCGTATCTTTCGCTCTATAAGATGCACTTTTCCCCTCCTAAAAAGTAAGGGGAAATGTGTGTGAGTCTTATGGAGCGAATGCAGGCTGTGCAGCTATCCCAGAAGCCGGAACAGCGAGAGGGATCGCTGTGCAGTGCTCCCTCTTGCTGTTCTAGCTTCTGGCTTAGCCCCTCAGTCCCTTTCCCCACCTCCCGGAAAAGCCCCCAAGAGCCACACTCCCTTTAAAGAGCCACGTGGAGTGTGTGTGCTGCCCTTCTCCCTCCTTGGGGAAAAGCCTGCAAGCGCCGCACTGTGCTGGTCCCGGGGGGGGGGGTGTTTACCGTGCGGCATGGTCTGAGTCCGGTCCTAGGTCAAGGGTATGGAGGCTGTCCTACAAGGGTGAAGCGGGGTCCCAGGCAAGGAGCCGGGCATGGTCAGGAACTCTGGAAGAGCAGGACAGGGTGCTGGCAGGAACAGGTTACCAATGATGTTGCTCCCGCAACGTGGGACTGGGCTGACTGGCCTTTATCTCCTCTGAGGCATAGGGCGGTCCCGGCCCACAGGTGACCCGCCTCTCCTGGCCTTAAGGTGAGCACTCCTCCTACGAGAACTTAGTTCCCTCCACCTCTCTGCCCTGAGCCTCTGCAGCTCTGGAGAGGCTGGAGGGTTACTGGACCCAGAGGCAACCTCACCTTCCCCTGACAGGGCTGGGAGAGGAGCACCTGCAGGCAATGGGTCCTCCATCACCCCCGGAGCCAGAGTGGATACATCTGGTGTCTGCTCCTGAGGACCTGGCACAGGTGCAGGGCCTTCAGATTCAAGCCCCTGCCCCAGCTCATCCGGCCCTGGAGGCGGGGACTCCTGTGCAGGCTGGGATTCCTCAGGTTCAGCCTCTGAATCGGATTCCCAGGCCATCACACACACACACACACACTCCACGCGGCTCATGAAAGGGAGCGCTGAGCAGAGCCTGGGATGCATACATTTAAAGATATATTTTTTCTTGCATCCCCCCTCTAAAAACTAGGTCGTCTTATGGTCAGGTGCGTCTTATGGAGCGAAAAATACGGTAATCCCAATGACAATCCTGTGAGGTAGGTTAGGCTGAAAGGAAGTGACTGACCCAAGGTTGTACAATGAGCTTCATGCCTAAGTGGGGGTTTGAAGCATGGTCTCCCAGGTCCTAGTCCAACACCCTAACCATAACACCACACTGTCTCTCCATCTGCATATCCTGACATGGAACAACCTGATCTGCCCCTTTCGCTAAGCTCTGAAATGTCTCATCCCTCCTCTGACTGTCGTGACTCCGTTTTCTTGGCAGTTTTAACATATCAAAATACACATTTGATTCGTGCGCTGGGAGGAAAAGGACACTGGAGTGCATATGTTTGAGAAAAAGAACTGGCTCAGTGCATCACCTGAGAGAGTAAACATGTTTAAATATATATTTAAATTTCTATTTTGAGATTTGTTTATTTTTTATTTTTTTAAAAAAGAGGAATTGGAATGGAACAGAACTGCAAGACATGTGAAAATGTCACAGGGAAGAAATAGAAACTTCTGGCTGAGTTTGTGGCTGGGCTCATGAATGCCAAAGGGTATAGAGGAGAGGTGGATAACGCTCCCCTCTTTTAGGGGTCAAGGGCCACATTCACTCTTGGGCAACGTTTTGGGGGCCACATGCCAATGGAGCTTGTGTCCAAAAGTGGGTGTGTCCAAGGGGTATTATTGGGTTATTGCTTTTATTTTATATTTTATATACTGTGATATTTTTATGCCCTGAAACCTCTAGGTATAGGGCAGTATAATAATAATAATAATAATAATAATAATAATAATAATAATAATAGAGTGTGGCTAAACCTCACCCTCTGTTACCTTCTCTCAATTACCCCCTCTTCAGCTTATCAATTCAAATAATACAGGCACGACCAACTCCCAAGAGACTGTGATCTACTCCCAATATTAAAAAAACTGGCAGTGATCTACCCATTGTCATTGGAGGATGGACCAGAGTGGTTGAGCTTTTTCTTAGGGAGCCTGGAATCATAGAACTGTAGAGTTGGGATCATCTCATCCCACCCCCCTCCCATGCAGGAATATGCAGCTGTCCCATACAGGGCTCAAACTTGCAACCTTGTCATTATCAGTACTATGCTCTAACCAACCGAGCTACCCAGGCACTCAGCTGGTGTGTGATCACCCTCTCTGTATTCCTCAAATGATGACAGGGGAGAGAGCAACTGGTGTTCCCATCAGGGAATGAGACTCTGCCCATTCCAATGCTGTCTCTCCTTAAACCGCCCCCCTTTGCCCTGCAAGGTAAGCTCCTGGGGGGAGACAGGTGAACTAATATCAGTGTACTGGAACAAGCAAATATCACCACTGTTCAAGCAAGGATTCTTCAACATCAACTTTGTTGGAATGGTCATGTTGTGCGGATGCCTGATGATCGTCTTCCAAAGCAACTACTCTACTCTGAACTTAAAAATGGAAAGTGTAATGCTGGTGGTCAACAAAAGAGGTTTAAAGACTGTTAAAAATCTAAAAAAATGTAGTATAAACACTGGCCTGTGAGTGCTCCAGTTGGAGAACAGCCTTTACCAAAGGTGTCATGGGCTTTGAAGACACCTGAACTCAGGACGCAAGGGAGAAATGTGCTAATAATTGGCCTCCACAGTCACTTACGGACTCATTGTTAAAACCGTGTTTATGGAAGACAATCTTACTCGGCTATGAGGGATCGCCAGAGAAGAAGAAGAAGGGAAGAAAACATGACCAAGACATCCAGCTAAGGGATTGATGGACTATGCAGAACTGGCAAAATTGACATAGAAGCTATGGGACAAGGATAACTGTGACTTTAAAGATGAATGGGAACCCTTTACAAAGTATTTGAAGACACAACAAAGTAAACTGGACTCCTTGGCTGGCTTTGAATAAACATTCACAAACTTTTCTATTGATGACAATCAGCTAAATAGTTTGAGGATCTATACAACTGTGTAACATGCAGAAAACAGCATTCTTAGAGAAATCAAAGACTGGAACTGTGGGAAGCTGCGGGGTGGGTGGGTTTTGTGTGGGAGGGGGGGAGGGAGGAAAAATGGGGAAAAAATAAGGATGATATGTTTCTGGATAAAATGTTTTGTTTTAATTTTGAATAAAAAAGCTTTTTAAAAAAAGAAGACATCCAGCTAAGGATTAGCAACCCCTAGAGTGAAGGGATGGGTGACTTATATCAGCCTTGCATGCGACATCGTCAGATGCCTCCTTGCTAACCTACCTTATGCTTAGTCTGAAGTTCAGAAGGGGCATTTGCCTGAACATCCTTTGCAGTGAATGAAACAAAATAAATCAGAAGATAAACTCTCTGCCTGTTGATGTCAGGCAAAGGCGTCTTCACTGTACTCTTTTTGGCACCCAACAAGAACGTTTGGCCTACCCGGATGTTTAGGAAGTTGATGTGAGTTTTAATATAGTTTTAGCCTGGCATTGCTTTAGCTTTTCAAAAGTTTTAAATTACAATTGTCTGGTCCCCCCCCCCATTGGTGATTTTATTGTTTTTATCATAGCTGTTTATCTATTTTGCGAGGAATCCTATTCGGAATAAGGGAATTTCCCTTAAAAGAAGGGAAACGTTGACAGCTATGGTTTTTATCTTTTTTTGTAAACCACTTTGAGGTGTTTGTTTTTGCACAGTCATATATTTACAACACATAAATTTTCTTTCTTTTTATCTGAATTTGTATCAGAAAGTTTCAACACAGAATAAAATAAAAACCGAACTAATCTAAATAAAAATAGAGGGAGGGAAAACCAAAAAAGAATGAATGAATGAATGAATGAGAGAGAGAGAGAGAGAGAGAGAGACAGAGAGGAACAAAGAGAGAAAATAGAAATTGGTGGGGAGAGAGAGAGAGAAATAAAATACAGAGCCCTCTATGAGTGATAGATCTTAACTCTTATTTCACACGGATAATTTTCTGAAATAAATAAGTAACCTTGCCATTGGGAACCTGTCCAGGCTGAAGGCATGAAGAGGGCTTGGATGATCAATAAACTTAAAAAAAAGAAATGTTTAGAAGATGCCTGATTTTTTCAGCAGAGGGCTCCACACAGAACACTACTTCTTCTTCTTCTAACTTGCTAGCCCCAGTTTTCTCATGAACAGTTGCTAAAAAGATCTACCCAAGCAGAGTGCTAGAGAAACATGGGTTTTTTTTGCTTCTATAGGGGGCTGCTTTGGAGAGTTTTGAGATGGGTGGGTCTTTGACCCCAGCAGCAGTTTTTCAGGAGATAATCTTTGAAAGCTAGACAAAGCATTTAAAAACACCCTCTTCATTTAGTTCTAGGTTTAACCAAGGTGAACCAGGACTAGCTGCCCCATCTCCACTTTCAAAACTTTTCTTTTTCACCATAAGGGCTAGAAACCTGTGTTCGTTTGTTTTAAAGAAATGCTGTACTGTCTGAAATCATTTTGCTCCTGCATTGGACACACACATGGCTAGCATTTGTTTCACAGAGCATATAGACAAAGTGATACATACTCTGGATCAAAAGAAATTTTGATCAAGATTCTGAAGAATTTTTTTGCACTAGGAGAGTGGCTTATATACATAAAAAGGCAGAACTACAAGTTATGTTGTCAAGTCAAAGTTCCAAACAGTGTCCTCCATCTCTGTAGCGTGATGGAACGATTGATCTAGAGACTTTCAAACAGCTCCATTCTCAAGCAGTGTTACATAATCCTGTGCACGTTTATATGAAAGTAATTCTATTGCACTCAGTATAATCTCTAAGTGGGAATGGGTGAGTCTGCCAATTTTGGTTTCTCTCACTTTCTCCCTTTTCCAATCATAAGTTTGTTTCTCCACATTTCCACATTAAAAAAAAACATTTTCTTGATAATCCATCTGCATTTTAGTGCCATATTCTCCCAACATACATATTTTGCATGCAAATCTGCCTAATATACATTTGTTTTCCAAAGCAATATCCCTTAATATACTGCATTTTTTGAATGCCATTTTTGCTAATATGTGCATTTTAATGCACCCTATCTTTATCTATTTCATAGATAAGACCACCTTTTTATCTAAGGAGCTCAAGCTATTGTCCATTGTTCCGCCCTCCTCATTTAACCCCCTCAATAGCCCTGTGGGGTAGGTTAGGTTCAATGGCAGAGACTGGCGCAATGTCAAGAAGTGAGCTTCATGGCTCAGTGGGGATTTGAACCCTGGCATAAGTGGCAGCTTGCAAGGGAGATTTTTTTTTTTGGGGGGGCACATTGTGCACATGACATCAAGACATTGGAAGGAGCTGGGGCTGGAGCCGGGGGCAGCCACGTGACTTTAATGGCCAGTGGCTCCTCCTCTGCTTCCTCCTTTTATCTGCCATCTGGCAGGAAACTGCTTCAATCTTCCTTCTTCTCTGCAGCAGGAGAAGGAGTGCACCACTGGAGCTTTGCCATGTTCGGCTCCGCACTTCACCTCTGTGCTTTATGGACACCTGGGGAGGCTCACCCCCACCCCACCCCGAAAATATTGGGGGTCCCCAAAAGACTCAGCCCACAGGAGTTGGCATCCCTGAACCCTGGACTCCCAGGACCTAGTCCAACACTCTAACCACTGCACCACATTGTCTCTTAATCCTAGTGTGTACATGCACATTACTTTGCTCAAGAACTGCATTGCAAAATTCAGAGAGGGGCAAATTTCTAGGAATGGCTGTGTTTGGGCTCATGTACAGTCATACCTCATGTTATGTCCGCTTCATGTTACGTTATTTCAGGTTACGTCCTGCGGCGACCCAGAAGTACCGGAAAGGGTTACTTCTGGGTTTTGCCACTCGCTCATGCGCAGACACGCAAAATGGATGTCACGCTCATGCGCAGAAGTGACGAATCGCAACCCGTGTGTGTGCAGGTTGCGTTCTTTCCATGTTGCGAACGGGTCTCTGGAATGGATCCTGTTCACAACCAGAGGTACCACTGTATTGTTCCGGAACGTATAGATTAGGTAGACCTGCCTTGAAATGCGAACTGAACCAAATTCTGCCTCTACATCTCCACTTCTAAGTCAACATGCATAGGAAAGATCCACAATTCCAGCGAAAAGCAACTGTTCAGCGACCTTTGCGTGTGACTCATTTTGGGAGATGAGTCAAAGGCCATCATGGATTGGATTATGGAGACTCACTGGAGATGAGGCTACACTTGTTTTCCCAGTCATGCTCCCCAAACCTGCACGGATGTCAGCTTTAACACAACGATGTTATGTGCATGCTCACATGCACGTATGTCAGAACACGCACACCTCCCCCACACCTCTGGCCATCCCCTCCCCGAGTGCACAGCAAACACGACATCATTTTTCATGTCCAATTACAGCCGCGGCGGTGCCACCGTTAAAAGACAGTGCAGGTACTCCTGTCAGAAAGGGTTTGAGTTACAAGAAGCGATGAATTACAGCAAACCCTTTTTCAATTCTCTGCAGAAATGAAATGTCAGAGCTTGCCGCTCTAAATTTCTGAGCACCATCAGCTACAGGCCAGCAAAAGAATCAGACAAGGGACAGACACTTCACGGGATTCTGATTCTCTCCCCCCCCCCCACCTCTTAAGGCTTCCTCTCTCCCTCTCTCTCCCTCTCTCTCCATTCCTTCCTTCCCTTGTTCTTCTCCCTCTGGCTTTGAAATGAATTTAGAACAAGGAAAAAGAACACCTAGGAAAGGGGAATTGAAAAATCTAAGAGGCAGCAGATCTCTCTCTCTCTCTCTCTCTCTCTCTCTCTCTCTCTCTCTCCTGCCAATTCCTTCTTCTTTCAGGCGCTTAAATTTCTTCTTTCAGAAAACTTTTGGAAACAAGTCCTTTTGAAGTCCCCCATGTTATCTTCCACACCATGTTTTCTTTAATTCTTGCTAATAAATAAAAAGCATTTTTTAAAAAAAAAATATCAGAACCCACCCACCCAGTAATATAAAGGAAGCATTTTTTATTTTATATAACCCAACTCTAAATGTACAACTGGAAATGAGAGTAGAGAAGGGGCATAGGGTGGTATTTCCCTTTAAACACTTTTTAAAGCTCAGCAGTAAGAACCAAATGAAAGCAGCAATACAGCAGGAATTGTTGGCATCCGTCTGTCTCAAGAGACAAAGGAGTGTGTTCCCAGGGTTGAAGTCAAACGGTTGCATTTTCAGCACCAGTGACCTACCCAGGGCACAAGCCTGGGCAGTGTGGATGGAGGTCTTGGGCTGCCCAGAAGACAATACCCTCCTCTTGGCCACACTGATGGGGTACAAAAGAAAGCAGAGAAAGATGTTTGACACCAGCTGGGTTCAGGATTTGCCAGAAGCACCACCCAATTATTAAAAAAAAAAAAAAAAGTAATTTCGTTGTCCCCGAGAGGGGGCAATGACAATAAAGATATTATTATTATTATTATTATTATTATTATTATTATTATTATTATTATAATTGACTCAGATTTGTGTAGGGTTGACTCCTTAGCCTTTTCTCCTCCTGGAGATTTCCTGCAAAGTAGCAGAAATTTAGGGCCAGAGTTTTCCTTCTCCTCGAAGGGCTCCCTTCCCAGGTGGAACAGCCCCACCTGCCCCTCACTTCCCTCTACAGCAGGGGTCGGCAACATGAGGCCCATGGGCCCGATGCAGCCCACGAAGACCGTTTTACCAGCCCACGAGCCGCCCCTGAACTGAGCCACCCGCTCAGTGAGTCCCCTGTGTGCTGTGCTAAACCAGTGCAGCGCAGCGCGGGGACTCGCCGAGCAGGGCTGGAAATTGCATCTGCACATGGGCAGATACTGGAAATCGCGTCTGCGCATGTCCAGATGCCAAAAATTGCTTCTGCGCAGGTGCGATTTTCAGCGTCTAGGCATGCTCAGAAGCAATTTCCGGCGCCACGGACATGTGCAGATGTGATTTTCGGTGTCACGCTGCACCAGTCCAGCCCACGGACGATCTCCTTGGGAGTGATCTGGCCCATAACCCTGCCGAGCTCTGCTCTACAGCATATGCAGAAACCGCCTTCTTGACTGCCAGACCCACCATTGGTCTCATCCATGCAATCTGCTGGAACCTGTGCTTTCATGCAGGGGAAGTTCCCCAACCCACTGAGGGTCTGAGACCCGTCAGTGACTCTCACCTGGTTTAGCCGACCAATTAAAGCTGTTTCCTGGAGTGTGGCCACTGTTGCATGCTGACAGCTTCTAGGTGCCAGACCTGAGAGCTGAGTGCAGGGAGGGGACCAAAGGTGGACAGACTCCTCCAGAAGGAGCATGGGGTGTAAGAATACAGTAAACATAGTTGAAATAAATACATATCCTTCGGCTGTTAATCTAGGCCTGCATTGTCCTCCCTTCTTTTCTGATCTCTTCCCTGTGTTTATCAAGGACTTGGTTCATGCTGTAGTCACTTCCTTCTCGGAATACTGCAATGAGCTTTGTGTGGGGCTGCCCTAGAAGACAGTCCAGAGGTTGTAGTCAGTGCAGCATATGGCTGTCAGGCCTGTGAGTGGGGCAGGCCTGCTCATGATTCAACTACATTGTTGCACGCATGGGATAATGTGTGATTGTGCAACAGGACTTCCTTGCCTCCCCTGAACCCACTAAATCTGTTCTGGAGGACTGGGAGAAACCCCAGAAGAGGTTTTGGAGGTAACATGTAGGAAGGAGGAGGGGGAAGAAGAAGAAGAAGAAGAAGAAGAAGAAGAAGAAGAAGAAGAAGAAGAAGAAGAAGAGGAGGAGGAGGAGGAGGAGGAGTTGGAGTTTGGATTTGATATCCCACTTTATCACTACTCTAAGGAGTCTCAAAGCGGCTAACATTCTCCTTTCCCTTCCTCCCCCACAACAAACACTCTGTGAGGTGAGTGGGGCTGAGAGACTTCAAAGAAGTGTGACTAGCCCAAGGTCACCCAGCAGCTGCATGTGGAAGAGCGGAGACGCAAACCCAGTTCACCAGATTACGAGCCCACCGCTCTTAACACCACACTGGCCGCTCATGAAAGCGATGCATTTCCTGCCAGTTTGCTGCAGGGCCCAGTTCAAGGTGTTAGTACTAGGATACAAAGCCTTAAGTGGCTTGGGAACTAAGTACCTGAATGGATAGGACCTACGCCAATGCATTCAAATGACAAGAAATGAGATTCTGAACCAACATT